>NW_027369493.1:0-42318 GCF_046119375.1 Phyllobates terribilis
TTCATTCAGTCAGTAGCTTCAAACATTTCTGGTATATGAAAAACATGTTTTTCAATGGCAAAAATCAATGAATATTGTAAATGCACAAACAGTAATATCTCCACATTGCAAGGTGCAATTCTGAAATTTTTTGCTTTTTCCTGCTAATCCTAGCATGATAAAGAAGATTCAAAGAGAGTGAGATGCCAGCTCCTTTCATTCAGTCAGTAGCTTCAAACATTTCTGGACGTTTTTCAATGGCAAAAATCAATGAATATTGTAAATGCACAAACAGTAATATCTCCACATTGCAAGGTGCAATTCTGAAATTTTTTGCTTTTTCCTGTTAATCCTAGCATGATAAAGAAGATTCAAAGAGAGTGAGATGCCAGCTCCTTTCATTCAGTCAGTAGCTTCAAACATTTCTGCTATATGAAAAACATGTTTTTCAATGGCAAAAATCAGTGAATATTGTAAATGCACAAACAGTAATATCTCCACATTGCAAGGTGCAATTCTGAAATTTTTTGCTTTTTCCTGCTAATCCTAGCATGATAAAGAAGATTCAAAGAGAGTGAGATGCCAGCTCCTTTCATTCAGTCAGTAGCTTCAAACATTTCTGGTATATGAAAAACATGTTTTTCAATGGCAAAAATCAATGAATATTGTAAATGCACAAACAGTAATATCTCCACATTGCAAGGTGCAATTCTGAAATTTTTTGCTTTTTCCTGCTAATCCTAGCATGATAAAGAAGATTCAAAGAGAGTGAGATGCCAGCTCCTTTCATTCAGTCAGTAGCTTCAAACATTTCTGGTATATGAAAAACATGTTTTTCAATGGCAAAAATCAATGAATATTGTAAATGCACAAACAGTAATATCTCCACATTGCAAGGTGCAATTCTGAAATTTTTTGCTTTTTCCTGCTAATCCTAGCATGATAAAGATTCAAAGAGAGTGAGATGCCAGCTCCTTTCATTCAGTCAGTAGCTTCAAACATTTCTGGACGTTTTTCAATGGCAAAAATCAATGAATATTGTAAATGCACAAACAGTAATATCTCCACATTGCAAGGTGCAATTCTGAAATTTTTTGCTTTTTCCTGTTAATCCTAGCATGATAAAGAAGATTCAAAGAGAGTGAGATGCCAGCTCCTTTCATTCAGTCAGTAGCTTCAAACATTTCTGGTATATGAAAAACATGTTTTTCAATGGCAAAAATCAATGAATATTGTAAATGCACAAACAGTAATATCTCCACATTGCAAGGTGCAATTCTGAAATTTTTTGCTTTTTCCTGCTAATCCTAGCATGATAAAGAAGATTAAAAGAGAGTGAGATGCCAGCTCCTTTCATTCAGTCAGTAGCTTCAAACATTTCTGGTATATGAAAAACATGTTTTTCAATGGCAAAAATCAATGAATATTGTAAATGCACAAACAGTAATATCTCCACATTGCAAGGTGCAATTCTGAAATTTTTTGCTTTTTCCTGCTAATCCTAGCATGATAAAGAAGATTCAAAGAGAGTGAGATGCCAGCTCCTTTCATTCAGTCAGTAGCTTCAAACATTTCTGGTATATGAAAAACATGTTTTTCAATGGCAAAAATCAATGAATATTGTAAATGCACAAACAGTAATATCTCCACATTGCAAGGTGCAATTCTGAAATTTTTTGCTTTTTCCTGCTAATCCTAGCATGATAAAGAAGATTCAAAGAGAGTGAGATGCCAGCTCCTTTCATTCAGTCAGTAGCTTCAAACATTTCTGGTATATGAAAAACATGTTTTTCAATGGCAAAAATCAATGAATATTGTAAATGCACAAACAGTAATATCTCCACATTGCAAGGTGCAATTCTGAAATTTTTTTGCTTTTTCCTGCTAATCCTAGCATGATAAAGAAGATTCAAAGAGAGTGAGATGCCAGCTCCTTTCATTCAGTCAGTAGCTTCAAACATTTCTGGTATATGAAAAACATGTTTTTCAATGGCAAAAATCAATGAATATTGTAAATGCACAAACAGTAATATCTCCACATTGCAAGGTGCAATTCTGAAATTTTTTGCTTTTTCCTGCTAATCCTAGCATGATAAAGAAGATTCAAAGAGAGTGAGATGCCAGCTCCTTTCATTCAGTCAGTAGCTTCAAACATTTCTGGACGTTTTTCAATGGCAAAAATCAATGAATATTGTAAATGCACAAACAGTAATATCTCCACATTGCAAGGTGCAATTCTGAAATTTTTTGCTTTTTCCTGTTAATCCTAGCATGATAAAGAAGATTCAAAGAGAGTGAGATGCCAGCTCCTTTCATTCAGTCAGTAGCTTCAAACATTTCTGCTATATGAAAAACATGTTTTTCAATGGCAAAAATCAGTGAATATTGTAAATGCACAAACAGTAATATCTCCACATTGCAAGGTGCAATTCTGAAATTTTTTGCTTTTTCCTGCTAATCCTAGCATGATAAAGAAGATTCAAAGAGAGTGAGATGCCAGCTCCTTTCATTCAGTCAGTAGCTTCAAACATTTCTGGTATATGAAAAACATGTTTTTCAATGGCAAAAATCAATGAATATTGTAAATGCACAAACAGTAATATCTCCACATTGCAAGGTGCAATTCTGAAATTTTTTGCTTTTTCCTGTTAATCCTAGCATGATAAAGAAGATTCAAAGAGAGTGAGATGCCAGCTCCTTTCATTCAGTCAGTAGCTTCAAACATTTCTGGTATATGAATAACATGATGTTTTTCAATGGCAAAAATCAATGAATATTGTAAATGCACAAACAGTAATATCTCCACATTGAAAGGTGCAATTCTGAAATTTTTTGCTTTTTCCTGCTAATCCTAGCATGATAAAGAAGATTCAAAGAGAGTGAGATGCCAGCTCCTTTCATTCAGTCAGTAGCTTCAAACATTTCTGGACGTTTTTCAATGGCAAAAATCAATGAATATTGTAAATGCACAAACAGTAATATCTCCACATTGCAAGGTGCAATTCTGAAATTTTTTGCTTTTTCCTGTTAATCCTAGCATGATAAAGAAGATTCAAAGAGAGTGAGATGCCAGCTCCTTTCATTCAGTCAGTAGCTTCAAACATTTCTGGTATATGAAAAACATGTTTTTCAATGGCAAAAATCAATGAATATTGTAAATGCACAAACAGTAATATCTCCACATTGCAAGGTGCAATTCTGAAATTTTTTGCTTTTTCCTGCTAATCCTAGCATGATAAAGAAGATTCAAAGAGAGTGAGATGCCAGCTCCTTTCATTCAGTCAGTAGCTTCAAACATTTCTGGTATATGAAAAACATGTTTTTCAATGGCAAAAATCAATGAATATTGTAAATGCACAAACAGTAATATCTCCACATTGCAAGGTGCAATTCTGAAATTTTTTGCTTTTTCCTGCTAATCCTAGCATGATAAAGAAGATTCAAAGAGAGTGAGATGCCAGCTCCTTTCATTCAGTCAGTAGCTTCAAACAATTCTGGTATATGAAAAACATGTTTTTCAATGGCAAAAATCAATGAATATTGTAAATGCACAAACAGTAATATCTCCACATTGCAAGGTGCAATTCTGAAATTTTTTGCTTTTTCCTGCTAATCCTAGCATGATAAAGAAGATTCAAAGAGAGTGAGATGCCAGCTCCTTTCATTCAGTCAGTAGCTTCAAACATTTCTGGTATATGAAAAACATGTTTTTCAATGGCAAAAATCAATGAATATTGTAAATGCACAAACAGTAATATCTCCACATTGCAAGGTGCAATTCTGAAATTTTTTGCTTTTTCCTGCTAATCCTAGCATGATAAAGAAGATTCAAAGAGAGTGAGATGCCAGCTCCTTTCATTCAGTCAGTAGCTTCAAACATTTCTGGACGTTTTTCAATGGCAAAAATCAATGAATATTGTAAATGCACAAACAGTAATATCTCCACATTGCAAGGTGCAATTCTGAAATTTTTTGCTTTTTCCTGTTAATCCTAGCATGATAAAGAAGATTCAAAGAGAGTGAGATGCCAGCTCCTTTCATTCAGTCAGTAGCTTCAAACATTTCTGCTATATGAAAAACATGTTTTTCAATGGCAAAAATCAGTGAATATTGTAAATGCACAAACAGTAATATCTCCACATTGCAAGGTGCAATTCTGAAATTTTTTGCTTTTTCCTGCTAATCCTAGCATGATAAAGAAGATTCAAAGAGAGTGAGATGCCAGCTCCTTTCATTCAGTCAGTAGCTTCAAACATTTCTGGTATATGAAAAACATGTTTTTCAATGGCAAAAATCAATGAATATTGTAAATGCACAAACAGTAATATCTCCACATTGCAAGGTGCAATTCTGAAATTTTTTGCTTTTTCCTGCTAATCCTAGCATGATAAAGAAGATTCAAAGAGAGTGAGATGCCAGCTCCTTTCATTCAGTCAGTAGCTTCAAACATTTCTGGTATATGAAAAACATGTTTTTCAATGGCAAAAATCAATGAATATTGTAAATGCACAAACAGTAATATCTCCACATTGCAAGGTGCAATTCTGAAATTTTTTGCTTTTTCCTGCTAATCCTAGCATGATAAAGATTCAAAGAGAGTGAGATGCCAGCTCCTTTCATTCAGTCAGTAGCTTCAAACATTTCTGGACGTTTTTCAATGGCAAAAATCAATGAATATTGTAAATGCACAAACAGTAATATCTCCACATTGCAAGGTGCAATTCTGAAATTTTTTGCTTTTTCCTGTTAATCCTAGCATGATAAAGAAGATTCAAAGAGAGTGAGATGCCAGCTCCTTTCATTCAGTCAGTAGCTTCAAACATTTCTGGTATATGAAAAACATGTTTTTCAATGGCAAAAATCAATGAATATTGTAAATGCACAAACAGTAATATCTCCACATTGCAAGGTGCAATTCTGAAATTTTTTGCTTTTTCCTGCTAATCCTAGCATGATAAAGAAGATTAAAAGAGAGTGAGATGCCAGCTCCTTTCATTCAGTCAGTAGCTTCAAACATTTCTGGTATATGAAAAACATGTTTTTCAATGGCAAAAATCAATGAATATTGTAAATGCACAAACAGTAATATCTCCACATTGCAAGGTGCAATTCTGAAATTTTTTGCTTTTTCCTGCTAATCCTAGCATGATAAAGAAGATTCAAAGAGAGTGAGATGCCAGCTCCTTTCATTCAGTCAGTAGCTTCAAACATTTCTGGTATATGAAAAACATGTTTTTCAATGGCAAAAATCAATGAATATTGTAAATGCACAAACAGTAATATCTCCACATTGCAAGGTGCAATTCTGAAATTTTTTGCTTTTTCCTGCTAATCCTAGCATGATAAAGAAGATTCAAAGAGAGTGAGATGCCAGCTCCTTTCATTCAGTCAGTAGCTTCAAACATTTCTGGTATATGAAAAACATGTTTTTCAATGGCAAAAATCAATGAATATTGTAAATGCACAAACAGTAATATCTCCACATTGCAAGGTGCAATTCTGAAATTTTTTTGCTTTTTCCTGCTAATCCTAGCATGATAAAGAAGATTCAAAGAGAGTGAGATGCCAGCTCCTTTCATTCAGTCAGTAGCTTCAAACATTTCTGGTATATGAAAAACATGTTTTTCAATGGCAAAAATCAATGAATATTGTAAATGCACAAACAGTAATATCTCCACATTGCAAGGTGCAATTCTGAAATTTTTTGCTTTTTCCTGCTAATCCTAGCATGATAAAGAAGATTCAAAGAGAGTGAGATGCCAGCTCCTTTCATTCAGTCAGTAGCTTCAAACATTTCTGGACGTTTTTCAATGGCAAAAATCAATGAATATTGTAAATGCACAAACAGTAATATCTCCACATTGCAAGGTGCAATTCTGAAATTTTTTGCTTTTTCCTGTTAATCCTAGCATGATAAAGAAGATTCAAAGAGAGTGAGATGCCAGCTCCTTTCATTCAGTCAGTAGCTTCAAACATTTCTGCTATATGAAAAACATGTTTTTCAATGGCAAAAATCAGTGAATATTGTAAATGCACAAACAGTAATATCTCCACATTGCAAGGTGCAATTCTGAAATTTTTTGCTTTTTCCTGCTAATCCTAGCATGATAAAGAAGATTCAAAGAGAGTGAGATGCCAGCTCCTTTCATTCAGTCAGTAGCTTCAAACATTTCTGGTATATGAAAAACATGTTTTTCAATGGCAAAAATCAATGAATATTGTAAATGCACAAACAGTAATATCTCCACATTGCAAGGTGCAATTCTGAAATTTTTTGCTTTTTCCTGTTAATCCTAGCATGATAAAGAAGATTCAAAGAGAGTGAGATGCCAGCTCCTTTCATTCAGTCAGTAGCTTCAAACATTTCTGGTATATGAATAACATGATGTTTTTCAATGGCAAAAATCAATGAATATTGTAAATGCACAAACAGTAATATCTCCACATTGAAAGGTGCAATTCTGAAATTTTTTGCTTTTTCCTGCTAATCCTAGCATGATAAAGAAGATTCAAAGAGAGTGAGATGCCAGCTCCTTTCATTCAGTCAGTAGCTTCAAACATTTCTGGACGTTTTTCAATGGCAAAAATCAATGAATATTGTAAATGCACAAACAGTAATATCTCCACATTGCAAGGTGCAATTCTGAAATTTTTTGCTTTTTCCTGTTAATCCTAGCATGATAAAGAAGATTCAAAGAGAGTGAGATGCCAGCTCCTTTCATTCAGTCAGTAGCTTCAAACATTTCTGGTATATGAAAAACATGTTTTTCAATGGCAAAAATCAATGAATATTGTAAATGCACAAACAGTAATATCTCCACATTGCAAGGTGCAATTCTGAAATTTTTTGCTTTTTCCTGCTAATCCTAGCATGATAAAGAAGATTCAAAGAGAGTGAGATGCCAGCTCCTTTCATTCAGTCAGTAGCTTCAAACATTTCTGGTATATGAAAAACATGTTTTTCAATGGCAAAAATCAATGAATATTGTAAATGCACAAACAGTAATATCTCCACATTGCAAGGTGCAATTCTGAAATTTTTTGCTTTTTCCTGCTAATCCTAGCATGATAAAGAAGATTCAAAGAGAGTGAGATGCCAGCTCCTTTCATTCAGTCAGTAGCTTCAAACATTTCTGGTATATGAAAAACATGTTTTTCAATGGCAAAAATCAATGAATATTCTAAATGCACAAACAGTAATATCTCCACATTGCAAGGTGCAATTCTGAAATTTTTTGCTTTTTCCTGCTAATCCTAGCATGATAAAGAAGATTCAAAGAGAGTGAGATGCCAGCTCCTTTCATTCAGTCAGTAGCTTCAAACATTTCTGGTATATGAAAAACATGTTTTTCAATGGCAAAAATCAATGAATATTGTAAATGCACAAACAGTAATATCTCCACATTGCAAGGTGCAATTCTGAAATTTTTTTGCTTTTTCCTGCTAATCCTAGCATGATAAAGAAGATTCAAAGAGAGTGAGATGCCAGCTCCTTTCATTCAGTCAGTAGCTTCAAACATTTCTGGTATATGAAAAACATGTTTTTCAATGGCAAAAATCAATGAATATTGTAAATGCACAAACAGTAATATCTCCACATTGCAAGGTGCAATTCTGAAATTTTTTGCTTTTTCCTGCTAATCCTAGCATGATAAAGAAGATTCAAAGAGAGTGAGATGCCAGCTCCTTTCATTCAGTCAGTAGCTTCAAACATTTCTGGACGTTTTTCAATGGCAAAAATCAATGAATATTGTAAATGCACAAACAGTAATATCTCCACATTGCAAGGTGCAATTCTGAAATTTTTTGCTTTTTCCTGTTAATCCTAGCATGATAAAGAAGATTCAAAGAGAGTGAGATGCCAGCTCCTTTCATTCAGTCAGTAGCTTCAAACATTTCTGCTATATGAAAAACATGTTTTTCAATGGCAAAAATCAGTGAATATTGTAAATGCACAAACAGTAATATCTCCACATTGCAAGGTGCAATTCTGAAATTTTTTGCTTTTTCCTGCTAATCCTAGCATGATAAAGAAGATTCAAAGAGAGTGAGATGCCAGCTCCTTTCATTCAGTCAGTAGCTTCAAACATTTCTGGTATATGAAAAACATGTTTTTCAATGGCAAAAATCAATGAATATTGTAAATGCACAAACAGTAATATCTCCACATTGCAAGGTGCAATTCTGAAATTTTTTGCTTTTTCCTGTTAATCCTAGCATGATAAAGAAGATTCAAAGAGAGTGAGATGCCAGCTCCTTTCATTCAGTCAGTAGCTTCAAACATTTCTGGTATATGAATAACATGATGTTTTTCAATGGCAAAAATCAATGAATATTGTAAATGCACAAACAGTAATATCTCCACATTGAAAGGTGCAATTCTGAAATTTTTTGCTTTTTCCTGCTAATCCTAGCATGATAAAGAAGATTCAAAGAGAGTGAGATGCCAGCTCCTTTCATTCAGTCAGTAGCTTCAAACATTTCTGGACGTTTTTCAATGGCAAAAATCAATGAATATTGTAAATGCACAAACAGTAATATCTCCACATTGCAAGGTGCAATTCTGAAATTTTTTGCTTTTTCCTGTTAATCCTAGCATGATAAAGAAGATTCAAAGAGAGTGAGATGCCAGCTCCTTTCATTCAGTCAGTAGCTTCAAACATTTCTGGTATATGAAAAACATGTTTTTCAATGGCAAAAATCAATGAATATTGTAAATGCACAAACAGTAATATCTCCACATTGCAAGGTGCAATTCTGAAATTTTTTGCTTTTTCCTGCTAATCCTAGCATGATAAAGAAGATTCAAAGAGAGTGAGATGCCAGCTCCTTTCATTCAGTCAGTAGCTTCAAACATTTCTGGTATATGAAAAACATGTTTTTCAATGGCAAAAATCAATGAATATTGTAAATGCACAAACAGTAATATCTCCACATTGCAAGGTGCAATTCTGAAATTTTTTGCTTTTTCCTGCTAATCCTAGCATGATAAAGAAGATTCAAAGAGAGTGAGATGCCAGCTCCTTTCATTCAGTCAGTAGCTTCAAACAATTCTGGTATATGAAAAACATGTTTTTCAATGGCAAAAATCAATGAATATTGTAAATGCACATACAGTAATATCTCCACATTGCAAGGTGCAATTCTGAAATTTTTTGCTTTTTCCTGCTAATCCTAGCATGATAAAGAAGATTCAAAGAGAGTGAGATGCCAGCTCCTTTCATTCAGTCAGTAGCTTCAAACATTTCTGGTATATGAAAAACATGTTTTTCAATGGCAAAAATCAATGAATATTGTAAATGCACAAACAGTAATATCTCCACATTGCAAGGTGCAATTCTGAAATTTTTTGCTTTTTCCTGCTAATCCTAGCATGATAAAGAAGATTCAAAGAGAGTGAGATGCCAGCTCCTTTCATTCAGTCAGTAGCTTCAAACATTTCTGGACGTTTTTCAATGGCAAAAATCAATGAATATTGTAAATGCACAAACAGTAATATCTCCACATTGCAAGGTGCAATTCTGAAATTTTTTGCTTTTTCCTGTTAATCCTAGCATGATAAAGAAGATTCAAAGAGAGTGAGATGCCAGCTCCTTTCATTCAGTCAGTAGCTTCAAACATTTCTGCTATATGAAAAACATGTTTTTCAATGGCAAAAATCAGTGAATATTGTAAATGCACAAACAGTAATATCTCCACATTGCAAGGTGCAATTCTGAAATTTTTTGCTTTTTCCTGCTAATCCTAGCATGATAAAGAAGATTCAAAGAGAGTGAGATGCCAGCTCCTTTCATTCAGTCAGTAGCTTCAAACATTTCTGGTATATGAAAAACATGTTTTTCAATGGCAAAAATCAATGAATATTGTAAATGCACAAACAGTAATATCTCCACATTGCAAGGTGCAATTCTGAAATTTTTTGCTTTTTCCTGCTAATCCTAGCATGATAAAGAAGATTCAAAGAGAGTGAGATGCCAGCTCCTTTCATTCAGTCAGTAGCTTCAAACATTTCTGGTATATGAAAAACATGTTTTTCAATGGCAAAAATCAATGAATATTGTAAATGCACAAACAGTAATATCTCCACATTGCAAGGTGCAATTCTGAAATTTTTTGCTTTTTCCTGCTAATCCTAGCATGATAAAGAAGATTCAAAGAGAGTGAGATGCCAGCTCCTTTCATTCAGTCAGTAGCTTCAAACATTTCTGGTATATGAAAAACATGTTTTTCAATGGCAAAAATCAATGAATATTGTAAATGCACATACAGTAATATCTCCACATTGCAAGGTGCAATTCTGAAATTTTTTGCTTTTTCCTGCTAATCCTAGCATGATAAAGATTCAAAGAGAGTGAGATGCCAGCTCCTTTCATTCAGTCAGTAGCTTCAAACATTTCTGGACGTTTTTCAATGGCAAAAATCAATGAATATTGTAAATGCACAAACAGTAATATCTCCACATTGCAAGGTGCAATTCTGAAATTTTTTGCTTTTTCCTGTTAATCCTAGCATGATAAAGAAGATTCAAAGAGAGTGAGATGCCAGCTCCTTTCATTCAGTCAGTAGCTTCAAACATTTCTGGTATATGAAAAACATGTTTTTCAATGGCAAAAATCAATGAATATTGTAAATGCACAAACAGTAATATCTCCACATTGCAAGGTGCAATTCTGAAATTTTTTGCTTTTTCCTGCTAATCCTAGCATGATAAAGAAGATTCAAAGAGAGTGAGATGCCAGCTCCTTTCATTCAGTCAGTAGCTTCAAACATTTCTGGTATATGAAAAACATGTTTTTCAATGGCAAAAATCAATGAATATTGTAAATGCACAAACAGTAATATCTCCACATTGCAAGGTGCAATTCTGAAATTTTTTGCTTTTTCCTGCTAATCCTAGCATGATAAAGAAGATTCAAAGAGAGTGAGATGCCAGCTCCTTTCATTCAGTCAGTAGCTTCAAACATTTCTGGACGTTTTTCAATGGCAAAAATCAATGAATATTGTAAATGCACAAACAGTAATATCTCCACATTGCAAGGTGCAATTCTGAAATTTTTTGCTTTTTCCTGTTAATCCTAGCATGATAAAGAAGATTCAAAGAGAGTGAGATGCCAGCTCCTTTCATTCAGTCAGTAGCTTCAAACATTTCTGCTATATGAAAAACATGTTTTTCAATGGCAAAAATCAGTGAATATTGTAAATGCACAAACAGTAATATCTCCACATTGCAAGGTGCAATTCTGAAATTTTTTGCTTTTTCCTGCTAATCCTAGCATGATAAAGAAGATTCAAAGAGAGTGAGATGCCAGCTCCTTTCATTCAGTCAGTAGCTTCAAACATTTCTGGTATATGAAAAACATGTTTTTCAATGGCAAAAATCAATGAATATTGTAAATGCACAAACAGTAATATCTCCACATTGCAAGGTGCAATTCTGAAATTTTTTGCTTTTTCCTGCTAATCCTAGCATGATAAAGAAGATTCAAAGAGAGTGAGATGCCAGCTCCTTTCATTCAGTCAGTAGCTTCAAACATTTCTGGTATATGAAAAACATGTTTTTCAATGGCAAAAATCAATGAATATTGTAAATGCACAAACAGTAATATCTCCACATTGCAAGGTGCAATTCTGAAATTTTTTGCTTTTTCCTGCTAATCCTAGCATGATAAAGAAGATTCAAAGAGAGTGAGATGCCAGCTCCTTTCATTCAGTCAGTAGCTTCAAACATTTCTGGTATATGAAAAACATGTTTTTCAATGGCAAAAATCAATGAATATTGTAAATGCACAAACAGTAATATCTCCACATTGCAAGGTGCAATTCTGAAATTTTTTGCTTTTTCCTGCTAATCCTAGCATGATAAAGATTCAAAGAGAGTGAGATGCCAGCTCCTTTCATTCAGTCAGTAGCTTCAAACATTTCTGGACGTTTTTCAATGGCAAAAATCAATGAATATTGTAAATGCACAAACAGTAATATATCCACATTGCAAGGTGCAATTCTGAAATTTTTTGCTTTTTCCTGCTAATCCTAGCATGATAAAGAAGATTCAAAGAGAGTGAGATGCCAGCTCCTTTCATTCAGTCAGTAGCTTCAAACATTTCTGGACGTTTTTCAATGGCAAAAATCAATGAATATTGTAAATGCACAAACAGTAATATCTCCACATTGCAAGGTGCAATTCTGAAATTTTTTGCTTTTTCCTGCTAATCCTAGCATGATAAAGAAGATTCAAAGAGAGTGAGATGCCAGCTCCTTTCATTCAGTCAGTAGCTTCAAACATTTCTGGACGTTTTTCAATGGCAAAAATCAATGAATATTGTAAATGCACAAACAGTAATATCTCCACATTGCAAGGTGCAATTCTGAAATTTTTTGCTTTTTCCTGTTAATCCTAGCATGATAAAGAAGATTCAAAGAGAGTGAGATGCCAGCTCCTTTCATTCAGTCAGTAGCTTCAAACATTTCTGGTATATGAAAAACATGTTTTTCAATGGCAAAAATCAATGAATATTGTAAATGCACAAACAGTAATATCTCCACATTGCAAGGTGCAATTCTGAAATTTTTTGCTTTTTCCTGCTAATCCTAGCATGATAAAGAAGATTCAAAGAGAGTGAGATGCCAGCTCCTTTCATTCAGTCAGTAGCTTCAAACATTTCTGGTATATGAAAAACATGTTTTTCAATGGCAAAAATCAATGAATATTGTAAATGCACAAACAGTAATATCTCCACATTGCAAGGTGCAATTCTGAAATTTTTTGCTTTTTCCTGCTAATCCTAGCATGATAAAGAAGATTCAAAGAGAGTGAGATGCCAGCTCCTTTCATTCAGTCAGTAGCTTCAAACATTTCTGGTATATGAAAAACATGTTTTTCAATGGCAAAAATCAATGAATATTGTAAATGCACAAACAGTAATATCTCCACATTGCAAGGTGCAATTCTGAAATTTTTTGCTTTTTCCTGCTAATCCTAGCATGATAAAGAAGATTCAAAGAGAGTGAGATGCCAGCTCCTTTCATTCAGTCAGTAGCTTCAAACATTTCTGGTATATGAAAAACATGTTTTTCAATGGCAAAAATCAATGAATATTGTAAATGCACAAACAGTAATATCTCCACATTGCAAGGTGCAATTCTGAAATTTTTTGCTTTTTCCTGCTAATCCTAGCATGATAAAGAAGATTCAAAGAGAGTGAGATGCCAGCTCCTTTCATTCAGTCAGTAGCTTCAAACATTTCTGGTATATGAAAAACATGTTTTTCAATGGCAAAAATCAATGAATATTGTAAATGCACAAACAGTAATATCTCCACATTGCAAGGTGCAATTCTGAAATTTTTTGCTTTTTCCTGCTAATCCTAGCATGATAAAGAAGATTCAAAGAGAGTGAGATGCCAGCTCCTTTCATTCAGTCAGTAGCTTCAAACATTTCTGGTATATGAAAAACATGTTTTTCAATGGCAAAAATCAATGAATATTGTAAATGCACAAACAGTAATATCTCCACATTGCAAGGTGCAATTCTGAAATTTTTTGCTTTTTCCTGCTAATCCTAGCATGATAAAGATTCAAAGAGAGTGAGATGCCAGCTCCTTTCCTTCAGTCAGTAGCTTCAAACATTTCTGGACATTTTTCAATGGCAAAAATCAATGAATATTGTAAATGCACAAACAGTAATATCTCCACATTGCAAGGTGCAATTCTGAAATTTTTTGCTTTTTCCTGTTAATCCTAGCATGATAAAGAAGATTCAAAGAGAGTGAGATGCCAGCTCCTTTCATTCAGTCAGTAGCTTCAAACATTTCTGGTATATGAAAAACATGTTTTTCAATGGCAAAAATCAATGAATATTGTAAATGCACAAACAGTAATATCTCCACATTGCAAGGTGCAATTCTGAAATTTTTTGCTTTTTCCTGCTAATCCTAGCATGATAAAGAAGATTCAAAGAGAGTGAGATGCCAGCTCCTTTCATTCAGTCAGTAGCTTCAAACATTTCTGGTATATGAAAAACATGTTTTTCAATGGCAAAAATCAATGAATATTGTAAATGCACAAACAGTAATATCTCCACATTGCAAGGTGCAATTCTGAAATTTTTTGCTTTTTCCTGTTAATCCTAGCATGATAAAGAAGATTCAAAGAGAGTGAGATGCCAGCTCCTTTCATTCAGTCAGTAGCTTCAAACAATTCTGGTATATGAAAAACATGTTTTTCAATGGCAAAAATCAATGAATATTGTAAATGCACAAACAGTAATATCTCCACATTGCAAGGTGCAATTCTGAAATTTTTTGCTTTTTCCTGCTAATCCTAGCATGATAAAGATTCAAAGAGAGTGAGATGCCAGCTCCTTTCATTCAGTCAGTAGCTTCAAACATTTCTGGACATTTTTCAATGGCAAAAATCAATGAATATTGTAAATGCACAAACAGTAATATCTCCACATTGCAAGGTGCAATTCTGAAATTTTTTGCTTTTTCCTGTTAATCCTAGCATGATAAAGAAGATTCAAAGAGAGTGAGATGCCAGCTCCTTTCATTCAGTCAGTAGCTTCAAACATTTCTGCTATATGAAAAACATGTTTTTCAATGGCAAAAATCAGTGAATATTGTAAATGCACAAACAGTAATATCTCCACATTGCAAGGTGCAATTCTGAAATTTTTTGCTTTTTCCTGCTAATCCTAGCATGATAAAGAAGATTCAAAGAGAGTGAGATGCCAGCTCCTTTCATTCAGTCAGTAGCTTCAAACATTTCTGGTATATGAAAAACATGTTTTTCAATGGCAAAAATCAATGAATATTGTAAATGCACAAACAGTAATATCTCCACATTGCAAGGTGCAATTCTGAAATTTTTTGCTTTTTCCTGCTAATCCTAGCATGATAAAGAAGATTCAAAGAGAGTGAGATGCCAGCTCCTTTCATTCAGTCAGTAGCTTCAAACATTTCTGGTATATGAAAAACATGTTTTTCAATGGCAAAAATCAATGAATATTGTAAATGCACAAACAGTAATATCTCCACATTGCAAGGTGCAATTCTGAAATTTTTTGCTTTTTCCTGCTAATCCTAGCATGATAAAGAAGATTCAAAGAGAGTGAGATGCCAGCTCCTTTCATTCAGTCAGTAGCTTCAAACATTTCTGGTATATGAAAAACATGTTTTTCAATGGCAAAAATCAATGAATATTGTAAATGCACAAACAGTAATATCTCCACATTGCAAGGTGCAATTCTGAAATTTTTTGCTTTTTCCTGCTAATCCTAGCATGATAAAGATTCAAAGAGAGTGAGATGCCAGCTCCTTTCATTCAGTCAGTAGCTTCAAACATTTCTGGACGTTTTTCAATGGCAAAAATCAATGAATATTGTAAATGCACAAACAGTAATATATCCACATTGCAAGGTGCAATTCTGAAATTTTTTGCTTTTTCCTGCTAATCCTAGCATGATAAAGAAGATTCAAAGAGAGTGAGATGCCAGCTCCTTTCATTCAGTCAGTAGCTTCAAACATTTCTGGACGTTTTTCAATGGCAAAAATCAATGAATATTGTAAATGCACAAACAGTAATATCTCCACATTGCAAGGTGCAATTCTGAAATTTTTTGCTTTTTCCTGCTAATCCTAGCATGATAAAGAAGATTCAAAGAGAGTGAGATGCCAGCTCCTTTCATTCAGTCAGTAGCTTCAAACATTTCTGGACGTTTTTCAATGGCAAAAATCAATGAATATTGTAAATGCACAAACAGTAATATCTCCACATTGCAAGGTGCAATTCTGAAATTTTTTGCTTTTTCCTGTTAATCCTAGCATGATAAAGAAGATTCAAAGAGAGTGAGATGCCAGCTCCTTTCATTCAGTCAGTAGCTTCAAACATTTCTGGTATATGAAAAACATGTTTTTCAATGGCAAAAATCAATGAATATTGTAAATGCACAAACAGTAATATCTCCACATTGCAAGGTGCAATTCTGAAATTTTTTGCTTTTTCCTGCTAATCCTAGCATGATAAAGAAGATTCAAAGAGAGTGAGATGCCAGCTCCTTTCATTCAGTCAGTAGCTTCAAACATTTCTGGTATATGAAAAACATGTTTTTCAATGGCAAAAATCAATGAATATTGTAAATGCACAAACAGTAATATCTCCACATTGCAAGGTGCAATTCTGAAATTTTTTGCTTTTTCCTGCTAATCCTAGCATGATAAAGAAGATTCAAAGAGAGTGAGATGCCAGCTCCTTTCATTCAGTCAGTAGCTTCAAACATTTCTGGTATATGAAAAACATGTTTTTCAATGGCAAAAATCAATGAATATTGTAAATGCACAAACAGTAATATCTCCACATTGCAAGGTGCAATTCTGAAATTTTTTGCTTTTTCCTGCTAATCCTAGCATGATAAAGAAGATTCAAAGAGAGTGAGATGCCAGCTCCTTTCATTCAGTCAGTAGCTTCAAACATTTCTGGTATATGAAAAACATGTTTTTCAATGGCAAAAATCAATGAATATTGTAAATGCACAAACAGTAATATCTCCACATTGCAAGGTGCAATTCTGAAATTTTTTGCTTTTTCCTGCTAATCCTAGCATGATAAAGAAGATTCAAAGAGAGTGAGATGCCAGCTCCTTTCATTCAGTCAGTAGCTTCAAACATTTCTGGTATATGAAAAACATGTTTTTCAATGGCAAAAATCAATGAATATTGTAAATGCACAAACAGTAATATCTCCACATTGCAAGGTGCAATTCTGAAATTTTTTGCTTTTTCCTGCTAATCCTAGCATGATAAAGAAGATTCAAAGAGAGTGAGATGCCAGCTCCTTTCATTCAGTCAGTAGCTTCAAACATTTCTGGTATATGAAAAACATGTTTTTCAATGGCAAAAATCAATGAATATTGTAAATGCACAAACAGTAATATCTCCACATTGCAAGGTGCAATTCTGAAATTTTTTGCTTTTTCCTGCTAATCCTAGCATGATAAAGATTCAAAGAGAGTGAGATGCCAGCTCCTTTCCTTCAGTCAGTAGCTTCAAACATTTCTGGACATTTTTCAATGGCAAAAATCAATGAATATTGTAAATGCACAAACAGTAATATCTCCACATTGCAAGGTGCAATTCTGAAATTTTTTGCTTTTTCCTGTTAATCCTAGCATGATAAAGAAGATTCAAAGAGAGTGAGATGCCAGCTCCTTTCATTCAGTCAGTAGCTTCAAACATTTCTGGTATATGAAAAACATGTTTTTCAATGGCAAAAATCAATGAATATTGTAAATGCACAAACAGTAATATCTCCACATTGCAAGGTGCAATTCTGAAATTTTTTGCTTTTTCCTGCTAATCCTAGCATGATAAAGAAGATTCAAAGAGAGTGAGATGCCAGCTCCTTTCATTCAGTCAGTAGCTTCAAACATTTCTGGTATATGAAAAACATGTTTTTCAATGGCAAAAATCAATGAATATTGTAAATGCACAAACAGTAATATCTCCACATTGCAAGGTGCAATTCTGAAATTTTTTGCTTTTTCCTGTTAATCCTAGCATGATAAAGAAGATTCAAAGAGAGTGAGATGCCAGCTCCTTTCATTCAGTCAGTAGCTTCAAACAATTCTGGTATATGAAAAACATGTTTTTCAATGGCAAAAATCAATGAATATTGTAAATGCACAAACAGTAATATCTCCACATTGCAAGGTGCAATTCTGAAATTTTTTGCTTTTTCCTGCTAATCCTAGCATGATAAAGATTCAAAGAGAGTGAGATGCCAGCTCCTTTCATTCAGTCAGTAGCTTCAAACATTTCTGGACATTTTTCAATGGCAAAAATCAATGAATATTGTAAATGCACAAACAGTAATATCTCCACATTGCAAGGTGCAATTCTGAAATTTTTTGCTTTTTCCTGTTAATCCTAGCATGATAAAGAAGATTCAAAGAGAGTGAGATGCCAGCTCCTTTCATTCAGTCAGTAGCTTCAAACATTTCTGGTATATGAAAAACATGTTTTTCAATGGCAAAAATCAATGAATATTGTAAATGCACAAACAGTAATATCTCCACATTGCAAGGTGCAATTCTGAAATTTTTTGCTTTTTCCTGCTAATCCTAGCATGATAAAGAAGATTCAAAGAGAGTGAGATGCCAGCTCCTTTCATTCAGTCAGTAGCTTCAAACATTTCTGGTATATGAAAAACATGTTTTTCAATGGCAAAAATCAATGAATATTGTAAATGCACAAACAGTAATATCTCCACATTGCAAGGTGCAATTCTGAAATTTTTTGCTTTTTCCTGTTAATCCTAGCATGATAAAGAAGATTCAAAGAGAGTGAGATGCCAGCTCCTTTCATTCAGTCAGTAGCTTCAAACAATTCTGGTATATGAAAAACATGTTTTTCAATGGCAAAAATCAATGAATATTGTAAATGCACAAACAGTAATATCTCCACATTGCAAGGTGCAATTCTGAAATTTTTTGCTTTTTCCTGCTAATCCTAGCATGATAAAGAAGATTCAAAGAGAGTGAGATGCCAGCTCCTTTCATTCAGTCAGTAGCTTCAAACATTTCTGGTATATGAAAAACATGTTTTTCAATGGCAAAAATCAATGAATATTGTAAATGCACAAACAGTAATATCTCCACATTGCAAGGTGCAATTCTGAAATTTTTTGCTTTTTCCTGCTAATCCTAGCATGATAAAGAAGATTCAAAGAGAGTGAGATGCCAGCTCCTTTCATTCAGTCAGTAGCTTCAAACATTTCTGGACGTTTTTCAATGGCAAAAATCAATGAATATTGTAAATGCACAAACAGTAATATCTCCACATTGCAAGGTGCAATTCTGAAATTTTTTGCTTTTTCCTGTTAATCCTAGCATGATAAAGAAGATTCAAAGAGAGTGAGATGCCAGCTCCTTTCATTCAGTCAGTAGCTTCAAACATTTCTGCTATATGAAAAACATGTTTTTCAATGGCAAAAATCAGTGAATATTGTAAATGCACAAACAGTAATATCTCCACATTGCAAGGTGCAATTCTGAAATTTTTTGCTTTTTCCTGCTAATCCTAGCATGATAAAGAAGATTCAAAGAGAGTGAGATGCCAGCTCCTTTCATTCAGTCAGTAGCTTCAAACATTTCTGGTATATGAAAAACATGTTTTTCAATGGCAAAAATCAATGAATATTGTAAATGCACAAACAGTAATATCTCCACATTGCAAGGTGCAATTCTGAAATTTTTTGCTTTTTCCTGCTAATCCTAGCATGATAAAGAAGATTCAAAGAGAGTGAGATGCCAGCTCCTTTCATTCAGTCAGTAGCTTCAAACATTTCTGGTATATGAAAAACATGTTTTTCAATGGCAAAAATCAATGAATATTGTAAATGCACAAACAGTAATATCTCCACATTGCAAGGTGCAATTCTGAAATTTTTTGCTTTTTCCTGCTAATCCTAGCATGATAAAGAAGATTCAAAGAGAGTGAGATGCCAGCTCCTTTCATTCAGTCAGTAGCTTCAAACATTTCTGGTATATGAAAAACATGTTTTTCAATGGCAAAAATCAATGAATATTGTAAATGCACATACAGTAATATCTCCACATTGCAAGGTGCAATTCTGAAATTTTTTGCTTTTTCCTGCTAATCCTAGCATGATAAAGATTCAAAGAGAGTGAGATGCCAGCTCCTTTCATTCAGTCAGTAGCTTCAAACATTTCTGGACGTTTTTCAATGGCAAAAATCAATGAATATTGTAAATGCACAAACAGTAATATCTCCACATTGCAAGGTGCAATTCTGAAATTTTTTGCTTTTTCCTGTTAATCCTAGCATGATAAAGAAGATTCAAAGAGAGTGAGATGCCAGCTCCTTTCATTCAGTCAGTAGCTTCAAACATTTCTGGTATATGAAAAACATGTTTTTCAATGGCAAAAATCAATGAATATTGTAAATGCACAAACAGTAATATCTCCACATTGCAAGGTGCAATTCTGAAATTTTTTGCTTTTTCCTGCTAATCCTAGCATGATAAAGAAGATTCAAAGAGAGTGAGATGCCAGCTCCTTTCATTCAGTCAGTAGCTTCAAACATTTCTGGTATATGAAAAACATGTTTTTCAATGGCAAAAATCAATGAATATTGTAAATGCACAAACAGTAATATCTCCACATTGCAAGGTGCAATTCTGAAATTTTTTGCTTTTTCCTGCTAATCCTAGCATGATAAAGAAGATTCAAAGAGAGTGAGATGCCAGCTCCTTTCATTCAGTCAGTAGCTTCAAACATTTCTGGACGTTTTTCAATGGCAAAAATCAATGAATATTGTAAATGCACAAACAGTAATATCTCCACATTGCAAGGTGCAATTCTGAAATTTTTTGCTTTTTCCTGTTAATCCTAGCATGATAAAGAAGATTCAAAGAGAGTGAGATGCCAGCTCCTTTCATTCAGTCAGTAGCTTCAAACATTTCTGCTATATGAAAAACATGTTTTTCAATGGCAAAAATCAGTGAATATTGTAAATGCACAAACAGTAATATCTCCACATTGCAAGGTGCAATTCTGAAATTTTTTGCTTTTTCCTGCTAATCCTAGCATGATAAAGAAGATTCAAAGAGAGTGAGATGCCAGCTCCTTTCATTCAGTCAGTAGCTTCAAACATTTCTGGTATATGAAAAACATGTTTTTCAATGGCAAAAATCAATGAATATTGTAAATGCACAAACAGTAATATCTCCACATTGCAAGGTGCAATTCTGAAATTTTTTGCTTTTTCCTGCTAATCCTAGCATGATAAAGAAGATTCAAAGAGAGTGAGATGCCAGCTCCTTTCATTCAGTCAGTAGCTTCAAACATTTCTGGTATATGAAAAACATGTTTTTCAATGGCAAAAATCAATGAATATTGTAAATGCACAAACAGTAATATCTCCACATTGCAAGGTGCAATTCTGAAATTTTTTGCTTTTTCCTGCTAATCCTAGCATGATAAAGAAGATTCAAAGAGAGTGAGATGCCAGCTCCTTTCATTCAGTCAGTAGCTTCAAACATTTCTGGTATATGAAAAACATGTTTTTCAATGGCAAAAATCAATGAATATTGTAAATGCACAAACAGTAATATCTCCACATTGCAAGGTGCAATTCTGAAATTTTTTGCTTTTTCCTGCTAATCCTAGCATGATAAAGATTCAAAGAGAGTGAGATGCCAGCTCCTTTCATTCAGTCAGTAGCTTCAAACATTTCTGGACGTTTTTCAATGGCAAAAATCAATGAATATTGTAAATGCACAAACAGTAATATCTCCACATTGCAAGGTGCAATTCTGAAATTTTTTGCTTTTTCCTGCTAATCCTAGCATGATAAAGAAGATTCAAAGAGAGTGAGATGCCAGCTCCTTTCATTCAGTCAGTAGCTTCAAACATTTCTGGACGTTTTTCAATGGCAAAAATCAATGAATATTGTAAATGCACAAACAGTAATATCTCCACATTGCAAGGTGCAATTCTGAAATTTTTTGCTTTTTCCTGTTAATCCTAGCATGATAAAGAAGATTCAAAGAGAGTGAGATGCCAGCTCCTTTCATTCAGTCAGTAGCTTCAAACATTTCTGCTATATGAAAAACATGTTTTTCAATGGCAAAAATCAGTGAATATTGTAAATGCACAAACAGTAATATCTCCACATTGCAAGGTGCAATTCTGAAATTTTTTGCTTTTTCCTGCTAATCCTAGCATGATAAAGAAGATTCAAAGAGAGTGAGATGCCAGCTCCTTTCATTCAGTCAGTAGCTTCAAACATTTCTGGTATATGAAAAACATGTTTTTCAATGGCAAAAATCAATGAATATTGTAAATGCACAAACAGTAATATCTCCACATTGCAAGGTGCAATTCTGAAATTTTTTGCTTTTTCCTGCTAATCCTAGCATGATAAAGAAGATTCAAAGAGAGTGAGATGCCAGCTCCTTTCATTCAGTCAGTAGCTTCAAACATTTCTGGTATATGAAAAACATGTTTTTCAATGGCAAAAATCAATGAATATTGTAAATGCACAAACAGTAATATCTCCACATTGCAAGGTGCAATTCTGAAATTTTTTGCTTTTTCCTGCTAATCCTAGCATGATAAAGAAGATTCAAAGAGAGTGAGATGCCAGCTCCTTTCATTCAGTCAGTAGCTTCAAACATTTCTGGTATATGAAAAACATGTTTTTCAATGGCAAAAATCAATGAATATTGTAAATGCACAAACAGTAATATCTCCACATTGCAAGGTGCAATTCTGAAATTTTTTGCTTTTTCCTGCTAATCCTAGCATGATAAAGATTCAAAGAGAGTGAGATGCCAGCTCCTTTCATTCAGTCAGTAGCTTCAAACATTTCTGGACGTTTTTCAATGGCAAAAATCAATGAATATTGTAAATGCACAAACAGTAATATATCCACATTGCAAGGTGCAATTCTGAAATTTTTTGCTTTTTCCTGCTAATCCTAGCATGATAAAGAAGATTCAAAGAGAGTGAGATGCCAGCTCCTTTCATTCAGTCAGTAGCTTCAAACATTTCTGGACGTTTTTCAATGGCAAAAATCAATGAATATTGTAAATGCACAAACAGTAATATCTCCACATTGCAAGGTGCAATTCTGAAATTTTTTGCTTTTTCCTGCTAATCCTAGCATGATAAAGAAGATTCAAAGAGAGTGAGATGCCAGCTCCTTTCATTCAGTCAGTAGCTTCAAACATTTCTGGACGTTTTTCAATGGCAAAAATCAATGAATATTGTAAATGCACAAACAGTAATATCTCCACATTGCAAGGTGCAATTCTGAAATTTTTTGCTTTTTCCTGTTAATCCTAGCATGATAAAGAAGATTCAAAGAGAGTGAGATGCCAGCTCCTTTCATTCAGTCAGTAGCTTCAAACATTTCTGGTATATGAAAAACATGTTTTTCAATGGCAAAAATCAATGAATATTGTAAATGCACAAACAGTAATATCTCCACATTGCAAGGTGCAATTCTGAAATTTTTTGCTTTTTCCTGCTAATCCTAGCATGATAAAGAAGATTCAAAGAGAGTGAGATGCCAGCTCCTTTCATTCAGTCAGTAGCTTCAAACATTTCTGGTATATGAAAAACATGTTTTTCAATGGCAAAAATCAATGAATATTGTAAATGCACAAACAGTAATATCTCCACATTGCAAGGTGCAATTCTGAAATTTTTTGCTTTTTCCTGCTAATCCTAGCATGATAAAGAAGATTCAAAGAGAGTGAGATGCCAGCTCCTTTCATTCAGTCAGTAGCTTCAAACATTTCTGGTATATGAAAAACATGTTTTTCAATGGCAAAAATCAATGAATATTGTAAATGCACAAACAGTAATATCTCCACATTGCAAGGTGCAATTCTGAAATTTTTTGCTTTTTCCTGCTAATCCTAGCATGATAAAGAAGATTCAAAGAGAGTGAGATGCCAGCTCCTTTCATTCAGTCAGTAGCTTCAAACATTTCTGGTATATGAAAAACATGTTTTTCAATGGCAAAAATCAATGAATATTGTAAATGCACAAACAGTAATATCTCCACATTGCAAGGTGCAATTCTGAAATTTTTTGCTTTTTCCTGCTAATCCTAGCATGATAAAGAAGATTCAAAGAGAGTGAGATGCCAGCTCCTTTCATTCAGTCAGTAGCTTCAAACATTTCTGGACGTTTTTCAATGGCAAAAATCAATGAATATTGTAAATGCACAAACAGTAATATCTCCACATTGCAAGGTGCAATTCTGAAATTTTTTGCTTTTTCCTGTTAATCCTAGCATGATAAAGAAGATTCAAAGAGAGTGAGATGCCAGCTCCTTTCATTCAGTCAGTAGCTTCAAACATTTCTGCTATATGAAAAACATGTTTTTCAATGGCAAAAATCAGTGAATATTGTAAATGCACAAACAGTAATATCTCCACATTGCAAGGTGCAATTCTGAAATTTTTTGCTTTTTCCTGCTAATCCTAGCATGATAAAGAAGATTCAAAGAGAGTGAGATGCCAGCTCCTTTCATTCAGTCAGTAGCTTCAAACATTTCTGGTATATGAAAAACATGTTTTTCAAGGGCAAAAATCAATGAATATTGTAAATGCACAAACAGTAATATCTCCACATTGCAAGGTGCAATTCTGAAATTTTTTGCTTTTTCCTGTTAATCCTAGCATGATAAAGAAGATTCAAAGAGAGTGAGATGCCAGCTCCTTTCATTCAGTCAGTAGCTTCAAACATTTCTGGTATATGAAAAACATGTTTTTCAATGGCAAAAATCAATGAATATTGTAAATGCACAAACAGTAATATCTCCACATTGCAAGGTGCAATTCTGAAATTTTTTGCTTTTTCCTGCTAATCCTAGCATGATAAAGAAGATTCAAAGAGAGTGAGATGCCAGCTCCTTTCATTCAGTCAGTAGCTTCAAACATTTCTGGTATATGAAAAACATGTTTTTCAATGGCAAAAATCAATGAATATTGTAAATGCACAAACAGTAATATCTCCACATTGCAAGGTGCAATTCTGAAATTTTTTGCTTTTTCCTGCTAATCCTAGCATGATAAAGAAGATTCAAAGAGAGTGAGATGCCAGCTCCTTTCATTCAGTCAGTAGCTTCAAACATTTCTGGACGTTTTTCAATGGCAAAAATCAATGAATATTGTAAATGCACAAACAGTAATATCTCCACATTGCAAGGTGCAATTCTGAAATTTTTTGCTTTTTCCTGTTAATCCTAGCATGATAAAGAAGATTCAAAGAGAGTGAGATGCCAGCTCCTTTCATTCAGTCAGTAGCTTCAAACATTTCTGCTATATGAAAAACATGTTTTTCAATGGCAAAAATCAGTGAATATTGTAAATGCACAAACAGTAATATCTCCACATTGCAAGGTGCAATTCTGAAATTTTTTGCTTTTTCCTGCTAATCCTAGCATGATAAAGAAGATTCAAAGAGAGTGAGATGCCAGCTCCTTTCATTCAGTCAGTAGCTTCAAACATTTCTGGTATATGAAAAACATGTTTTTCAATGGCAAAAATCAATGAATATTGTAAATGCACAAACAGTAATATCTCCACATTGCAAGGTGCAATTCTGAAATTTTTTGCTTTTTCCTGCTAATCCTAGCATGATAAAGAAGATTCAAAGAGAGTGAGATGCCAGCTCCTTTCATTCAGTCAGTAGCTTCAAACATTTCTGGTATATGAAAAACATGTTTTTCAATGGCAAAAATCAATGAATATTGTAAATGCACAAACAGTAATATCTCCACATTGCAAGGTGCAATTCTGAAATTTTTTGCTTTTTCCTGCTAATCCTAGCATGATAAAGAAGATTCAAAGAGAGTGAGATGCCAGCTCCTTTCATTCAGTCAGTAGCTTCAAACATTTCTGGTATATGAAAAACATGTTTTTCAATGGCAAAAATCAATGAATATTGTAAATGCACAAACAGTAATATCTCCACATTGCAAGGTGCAATTCTGAAATTTTTTGCTTTTTCCTGCTAATCCTAGCATGATAAAGATTCAAAGAGAGTGAGATGCCAGCTCCTTTCATTCAGTCAGTAGCTTCAAACATTTCTGGACGTTTTTCAATGGCAAAAATCAATGAATATTGTAAATGCACAAACAGTAATATATCCACATTGCAAGGTGCAATTCTGAAATTTTTTGCTTTTTCCTGCTAATCCTAGCATGATAAAGAAGATTCAAAGAGAGTGAGATGCCAGCTCCTTTCATTCAGTCAGTAGCTTCAAACATTTCTGGACGTTTTTCAATGGCAAAAATCAATGAATATTGTAAATGCACAAACAGTAATATCTCCACATTGCAAGGTGCAATTCTGAAATTTTTTGCTTTTTCCTGCTAATCCTAGCATGATAAAGAAGATTCAAAGAGAGTGAGATGCCAGCTCCTTTCATTCAGTCAGTAGCTTCAAACATTTCTGGACGTTTTTCAATGGCAAAAATCAATGAATATTGTAAATGCACAAACAGTAATATCTCCACATTGCAAGGTGCAATTCTGAAATTTTTTGCTTTTTCCTGTTAATCCTAGCATGATAAAGAAGATTCAAAGAGAGTGAGATGCCAGCTCCTTCCATTCAGTCAGTAGCTTCAAACATTTCTGGTATATGAAAAACATGTTTTTCAATGGCAAAAATCAATGAATATTGTAAATGCACAAACAGTAATATCTCCACATTGCAAGGTGCAATTCTGAAATTTTTTGCTTTTTCCTGCTAATCCTAGCATGATAAAGAAGATTCAAAGAGAGTGAGATGCCAGCTCCTTTCATTCAGTCAGTAGCTTCAAACATTTCTGGTATATGAAAAACATGTTTTTCAATGGCAAAAATCAATGAATATTGTAAATGCACAAACAGTAATATCTCCACATTGCAAGGTGCAATTCTGAAATTTTTTGCTTTTTCCTGCTAATCCTAGCATGATAAAGAAGATTCAAAGAGAGTGAGATGCCAGCTCCTTTCATTCAGTCAGTAGCTTCAAACATTTCTGGTATATGAAAAACATGTTTTTCAATGGCAAAAATCAATGAATATTGTAAATGCACAAACAGTAATATCTCCACATTGCAAGGTGCAATTCTGAAATTTTTTGCTTTTTCCTGTTAATCCTAGCATGATAAAGAAGATTCAAAGAGAGTGAGATGCCAGCTCCTTTCATTCAGTCAGTAGCTTCAAACATTTCTGGTATATGAAAAACATGTTTTTCAATGGCAAAAATCAATGAATATTGTAAATGCACAAACAGTAATATCTCCACATTGCAAGGTGCAATTCTGAAATTTTTTGCTTTTTCCTGCTAATCCTAGCATGATAAAGAAGATTCAAAGAGAGTGAGATGCCAGCTCCTTTCATTCAGTCAGTAGCTTCAAACATTTCTGGACGTTTTTCAATGGCAAAAATCAATGAATATTGTAAATGCACAAACAGTAATATCTCCACATTGCAAGGTGCAATTCTGAAATTTTTTGCTTTTTCCTGTTAATCCTAGCATGATAAAGAAGATTCAAAGAGAGTGAGATGCCAGCTCCTTTCATTCAGTCAGTAGCTTCAAACATTTCTGCTATATGAAAAACATGTTTTTCAATGGCAAAAATCAGTGAATATTGTAAATGCACAAACAGTAATATCTCCACATTGCAAGGTGCAATTCTGAAATTTTTTGCTTTTTCCTGCTAATCCTAGCATGATAAAGAAGATTCAAAGAGAGTGAGATGCCAGCTCCTTTCATTCAGTCAGTAGCTTCAAACATTTCTGGTATATGAAAAACATGTTTTTCAAGGGCAAAAATCAATGAATATTGTAAATGCACAAACAGTAATATCTCCACATTGCAAGGTGCAATTCTGAAATTTTTTGCTTTTTCCTGCTAATCCTAGCATGATAAAGAAGATTCAAAGAGAGTGAGATGCCAGCTCCTTTCAGTCAGTAGCTTCAAACATTTCTGGTATATGAAAAACATGTTTTTCAATGGCAAAAATCAATGAATATTGTAAATGCACAAACAGTAATATCTCCACATTGCAAGGTGCAATTCTGAAATTTTTTGCTTTTTCCTGCTAATCCTAGCATGATAAAGAAGATTCAAAGAGAGTGAGATGCCAGCTCCTTTCATTCAGTCAGTAGCTTCAAACATTTCTGGTATATGAAAAACATGTTTTTCAATGGCAAAAATCAATGAATATTGTAAATGCACAAACAGTAATATCTCCACATTGCAAGGTGCAATTCTGAAATTTTTTGCTTTTTCCTGCTAATCCTAGCATGATAAAGATTCAAAGAGAGTGAGATGCCAGCTCCTTTCATTCAGTCAGTAGCTTCAAACATTTCTGGACGTTTTTCAATGGCAAAAATCAATGAATATTGTAAATGCACAAACAGTAATATCTCCACATTGCAAGGTGCAATTCTGAAATTTTTTGCTTTTTCCTGTTAATCCTAGCATGATAAAGAAGATTCAAAGAGAGTGAGATGCCAGCTCCTTTCATTCAGTCAGTAGCTTCAAACATTTCTGGTATATGAAAAACATGTTTTTCAATGGCAAAAATCAATGAATATTGTAAATGCACAAACAGTAATATCTCCACATTGCAAGGTGCAATTCTGAAATTTTTTGCTTTTTCCTGCTAATCCTAGCATGATAAAGAAGATTCAAAGAGAGTGAGATGCCAGCTCCTTTCATTCAGTCAGTAGCTTCAAACATTTCTGGTATATGAAAAACATGTTTTTCAATGGCAAAAATCAATGAATATTGTAAATGCACAAACAGTAATATCTCCACATTGCAAGGTGCAATTCTGAAATTTTTTGCTTTTTCCTGTTAATCCTAGCATGATAAAGAAGATTCAAAGAGAGTGAGATGCCAGCTCCTTTCATTCAGTCAGTAGCTTCAAACATTTCTGGTATATGAAAAACATGTTTTTCAATGGCAAAAATCAATGAATATTGTAAATGCACAAACAGTAATATCTCCACATTGCAAGGTGCAATTCTGAAATTTTTTGCTTTTTCCTGCTAATCCTAGCATGATAAAGAAGATTCAAAGAGAGTGAGATGCCAGCTCCTTTCATTCAGTCAGTAGCTTCAAACATTTCTGGTATATGAAAAACATGTTTTTCAATGGCAAAAATCAATGAATATTGTAAATGCACAAACAGTAATATCTCCACATTGCAAGGTGCAATTCTGAAATTTTTTGCTTTTTCCTGCTAATCCTAGCATGATAAAGAAGATTCAAAGAGAGTGAGATGCCAGCTCCTTTCATTCAGTCAGTAGCTTCAAACATTTCTGGTATATGAAAAACATGTTTTTCAATGGCAAAAATCAATGAATATTGTAAATGCACAAACAGTAATATCTCCACATTGCAAGGTGCAATTCTGAAATTTTTTGCTTTTTCCTGCTAATCCTAGCATGATAAAGAAGATTCAAAGAGAGTGAGATGCCAGCTCCTTTCATTCAGTCAGTAGCTTCAAACATTTCTGGTATATGAAAAACATGTTTTTCAATGGCAAAAATCAATGAATATTGTAAATGCACAAACAGTAATATCTCCACATTGCAAGGTGCAATTCTGAAATTTATTGCTTTTTCCTGCTAATCCTAGCATGATAAAGATTCAAAGAGAGTGAGATGCCAGCTCCTTTCATTCAGTCAGTAGCTTCAAACATTTCTGGACGTTTTTCAATGGCAAAAATCAATGAATATTGTAAATGCACAAACAGTAATATCTCCACATTGCAAGGTGCAATTCTGAAATTTTTTGCTTTTTCCTGCTAATCCTAGCATGATAAAGAAGATTCAAAGAGAGTGAGATGCCAGCTCCTTTCATTCAGTCAGTAGCTTCAAACATTTCTGGTATATGAAAAACATGTTTTTCAATGGCAAAAATCAATGAATATTGTAAATGCACAAACAGTAATATCTCCACATTGCAAGGTGCAATTCTGAAATTTTTTGCTTTTTCCTGCTAATCCTAGCATGATGAAGATTCAAAGAGAGTGAGATGCCAGCTCCTTTCATTCAGTCAGTAGCTTCAAACATTTCTGGACGTTTTTCAATGGCAAAAATCAATGAATATTGTAAATGCACAAACAGTAATATCTCCACATTGCAAGGTGCAATTCTGAAATTTTTTGCTTTTTCCTGTTAATCCTAGCATGATAAAGAAGATTCAAAGAGAGTGAGATGCCAGCTCCTTTCATTCAGTCAGTAGCTTCAAACATTTCTGGTATATGAATAACATGATGTTTTTCAATGGCAAAAATCAATGAATATTGTAAATGCACAAACAGTAATATCTCCACATTGAAAGGTGCAATTCTGAAATTTTTTGCTTTTTCCTGCTAATCCTAGCATGATAAAGAAGATTCAAAGAGAGTGAGATGCCAGCTCCTTTCATTCAGTCAGTAGCTTCAAACATTTCTGGACGTTTTTCAATGGCAAAAATCAATGAATATTGTAAATGCACAAACAGTAATATCTCCACATTGCAAGGTGCAATTCTGAAATTTTTTGCTTTTTCCTGTTAATCCTAGCATGATAAAGAAGATTCAAAGAGAGTGAGATGCCAGCTCCTTTCATTCAGTCAGTAGCTTCAAACATTTCTGGTATATGAAAAACATGTTTTTCAATGGCAAAAATCAATGAATATTGTAAATGCACAAACAGTAATATCTCCACATTGCAAGGTGCAATTCTGAAATTTTTTGCTTTTTACTGCTAATCCTAGCATGATAAAGAAGATTCAAAGAGAGTGAGATGCCAGCTCCTTTCATTCAGTCAGTAGCTTCAAACATTTCTGGTATATGAAAAACATGTTTTTCAATGGCAAAAATCAATGAATATTGTAAATGCACAAACAGTAATATCTCCACATTGCAAGGTGCAATTCTGAAATTTTTTGCTTTTTCCTGCTAATCCTAGCATGATAAAGAAGATTCAAAGAGAGTGAGATGCCAGCTCCTTTCATTCAGTCAGTAGCTTCAAACATTTCTGGTATATGAAAAACATGTTTTTCAATGGCAAAAATCAATGAATATTGTAAATGCACAAACAGTAATATCTCCACATTGCAAGGTGCAATTCTGAAATTTTTTGCTTTTTCCTGCTAATCCTAGCATGATAAAGAAGATTCAAAGAGAGTGAGATGCCAGCTCCTTTCATTCAGTCAGTAGCTTCAAACATTTCTGGTATATGAAAAACATGTTTTTCAATGGCAAAAATCAATGAATATTGTAAATGCACAAACAGTAATATCTCCACATTGCAAGGTGCAATTCTGAAATTTTTTGCTTTTTCCTGCTAATCCTAGCATGATAAAGAAGATTCAAAGAGAGTGAGATGCCAGCTCCTTTCATTCAGTCAGTAGCTTCAAACATTTCTGGACGTTTTTCAATGGCAAAAATCAATGAATATTGTAAATGCACAAACAGTAATATCTCCACATTGCAAGGTGCAATTCTGAAATTTTTTGCTTTTTCCTGTTAATCCTAGCATGATAAAGAAGATTCAAAGAGAGTGAGATGCCAGCTCCTTTCATTCAGTCAGTAGCTTCAAACATTTCTGCTATATGAAAAACATGTTTTTCAATGGCAAAAATCAGTGAATATTGTAAATGCACAAACAGTAATATCTCCACATTGCAAGGTGCAATTCTGAAATTTTTTGCTTTTTCCTGCTAATCCTAGCATGATAAAGAAGATTCAAAGAGAGTGAGATGCCAGCTCCTTTCATTCAGTCAGTAGCTTCAAACATTTCTGGTATATGAAAAACATGTTTTTCAATGGCAAAAATCAATGAATATTGTAAATGCACAAACAGTAATATCTCCACATTGCAAGGTGCAATTCTGAAATTTTTTGCTTTTTCCTGCTAATCCTAGCATGATAAAGAAGATTCAAAGAGAGTGAGATGCCAGCTCCTTTCATTCAGTCAGTAGCTTCAAACATTTCTGGACGTTTTTCAATGGCAAAAATCAATGAATATTGTAAATGCACAAACAGTAATATCTCCACATTGCAAGGTGCAATTCTGAAATTTTTTGCTTTTTCCTGTTAATCCTAGCATGATAAAGAAGATTCAAAGAGAGTGAGATGCCAGCTCCTTTCATTCAGTCAGTAGCTTCAAACATTTCTGCTATATGAAAAACATGTTTTTCAATGGCAAAAATCAGTGAATATTGTAAATGCACAAACAGTAATATCTCCACATTGCAAGGTGCAATTCTGAAATTTTTTGCTTTTTCCTGCTAATCCTAGCATGATAAAGAAGATTCAAAGAGAGTGAGATGCCAGCTCCTTTCATTCAGTCAGTAGCTTCAAACATTTCTGGTATATGAAAAACATGTTTTTCAATGGCAAAAATCAATGAATATTGTAAATGCACAAACAGTAATATCTCCACATTGCAAGGTGCAATTCTGAAATTTTTTGCTTTTTCCTGCTAATCCTAGCATGATAAAGAAGATTCAAAGAGAGTGAGATGCCAGCTCCTTTCATTCAGTCAGTAGCTTCAAACATTTCTGGTATATGAAAAACATGTTTTTCAATGGCAAAAATCAATGAATATTGTAAATGCACAAACAGTAATATCTCCACATTGCAAGGTGCAATTCTGAAATTTTTTTGCTTTTTCCTGCTAATCCTAGCATGATAAAGAAGATTCAAAGAGAGTGAGATGCCAGCTCCTTTCATTCAGTCAGTAGCTTCAAACATTTCTGGTATATGAAAAACATGTTTTTCAATGGCAAAAATCAATGAATATTGTAAATGCACAAACAGTAATATCTCCACATTGCAAGGTGCAATTCTGAAATTTTTTGCTTTTTCCTGCTAATCCTAGCATGATAAAGAAGATTCAAAGAGAGTGAGATGCCAGCTCCTTTCATTCAGTCAGTAGCTTCAAACATTTCTGGACGTTTTTCAATGGCAAAAATCAATGAATATTGTAAATGCACAAACAGTAATATCTCCACATTGCAAGGTGCAATTCTGAAATTTTTTGCTTTTTCCTGTTAATCCTAGCATGATAAAGAAGATTCAAAGAGAGTGAGATGCCAGCTCCTTTCATTCAGTCAGTAGCTTCAAACATTTCTGCTATATGAAAAACATGTTTTTCAATGGCAAAAATCAGTGAATATTGTAAATGCACAAACAGTAATATCTCCACATTGCAAGGTGCAATTCTGAAATTTTTTGCTTTTTCCTGCTAATCCTAGCATGATAAAGAAGATTCAAAGAGAGTGAGATGCCAGCTCCTTTCATTCAGTCAGTAGCTTCAAACATTTCTGGTATATGAAAAACATGTTTTTCAATGGCAAAAATCAATGAATATTGTAAATGCACAAACAGTAATATCTCCACATTGCAAGGTGCAATTCTGAAATTTTTTGCTTTTTCCTGCTAATCCTAGCATGATAAAGAAGATTCAAAGAGAGTGAGATGCCAGCTCCTTTCATTCAGTCAGTAGCTTCAAACATTTCTGGTATATGAAAAACATGTTTTTCAATGGCAAAAATCAATGAATATTGTAAATGCACAAACAGTAATATCTCCACATTGCAAGGTGCAATTCTGAAATTTTTTTGCTTTTTCCTGCTAATCCTAGCATGATAAAGAAGATTCAAAGAGAGTGAGATGCCAGCTCCTTTCATTCAGTCAGTAGCTTCAAACATTTCTGGTATATGAAAAACATGTTTTTCAATGGCAAAAATCAATGAATATTGTAAATGCACAAACAGTAATATCTCCACATTGCAAGGTGCAATTCTGAAATTTTTTGCTTTTTCCTGCTAATCCTAGCATGATAAAGAAGATTCAAAGAGAGTGAGATGCCAGCTCCTTTCATTCAGTCAGTAGCTTCAAACATTTCTGGACGTTTTTCAATGGCAAAAATCAATGAATATTGTAAATGCACAAACAGTAATATCTCCACATTGCAAGGTGCAATTCTGAAATTTTTTGCTTTTTCCTGTTAATCCTAGCATGATAAAGAAGATTCAAAGAGAGTGAGATGCCAGCTCCTTTCATTCAGTCAGTAGCTTCAAACATTTCTGCTATATGAAAAACATGTTTTTCAATGGCAAAAATCAGTGAATATTGTAAATGCACAAACAGTAATATCTCCACATTGCAAGGTGCAATTCTGAAATTTTTTGCTTTTTCCTGCTAATCCTAGCATGATAAAGAAGATTCAAAGAGAGTGAGATGCCAGCTCCTTTCATTCAGTCAGTAGCTTCAAACATTTCTGATATATGAAAAACATGTTTTTCAATGGCAAAAATCAATGAATATTGTAAATGCACAAACAGTAATATCTCCACATTGCAAGGTGCAATTCTGAAATTTTTTGCTTTTTCCTGTTAATCCTAGCATGATAAAGAAGATTCAAAGAGAGTGAGATGCCAGCTCCTTTCATTCAGTCAGTAGCTTCAAACATTTCTGGTATATGAATAACATGATGTTTTTCAATGGCAAAAATCAATGAATATTGTAAATGCACAAACAGTAATATCTCCACATTGAAAGGTGCAATTCTGAAATTTTTTGCTTTTTCCTGCTAATCCTAGCATGATAAAGAAGATTCAAAGAGAGTGAGATGCCAGCTCCTTTCATTCAGTCAGTAGCTTCAAACATTTCTGGACGTTTTTCAATGGCAAAAATCAATGAATATTGTAAATGCACAAACAGTAATATCTCCACATTGCAAGGTGCAATTCTGAAATTTTTTGCTTTTTCCTGTTAATCCTAGCATGATAAAGAAGATTCAAAGAGAGTGAGATGCCAGCTCCTTTCATTCAGTCAGTAGCTTCAAACATTTCTGGTATATGAAAAACATGTTTTTCAATGGCAAAAATCAATGAATATTGTAAATGCACAAACAGTAATATCTCCACATTGCAAGGTGCAATTCTGAAATTTTTTGCTTTTTCCTGCTAATCCTAGCATGATAAAGAAGATTCAAAGAGAGTGAGATGCCAGCTCCTTTCATTCAGTCAGTAGCTTCAAACATTTCTGGTATATGAAAAACATGTTTTTCAATGGCAAAAATCAATGAATATTGTAAATGCACAAACAGTAATATCTCCACATTGCAAGGTGCAATTCTGAAATTTTTTGCTTTTTCCTGCTAATCCTAGCATGATAAAGAAGATTCAAAGAGAGTGAGATGCCAGCTCCTTTCATTCAGTCAGTAGCTTCAAACATTTCTGGTATATGAAAAACATGTTTTTCAATGGCAAAAATCAATGAATATTGTAAATGCACAAACAGTAATATCTCCACATTGCAAGGTGCAATTCTGAAATTTTTTGCTTTTTCCTGCTAATCCTAGCATGATAAAGAAGATTCAAAGAGAGTGAGATGCCAGCTCCTTTCATTCAGTCAGTAGCTTCAAACATTTCTGGTATATGAAAAACATGTTTTTCAATGGCAAAAATCAATGAATATTGTAAATGCACAAACAGTAATATCTCCACATTGCAAGGTGCAATTCTGAAATTTTTTGCTTTTTCCTGCTAATCCTAGCATGTTAAAGAAGATTCAAAGAGAGTGAGATGCCAGCTCCTTTCATTCAGTCAGTAGCTTCAAACATTTCTGGTATATGAAAAACGTTTTTCAATGGCAAAAATCAATGAATATTGTAAATGCACAAACAGTAATATCTCCACATTGCAAGGTGCAATTCTGAAATTTTTTGCTTTTTCCTGCTAATCCTAGCATGATAAAGAAGATTCAAAGAGAGTGAGATGCCAGCTCCTTTCATTCAGTCAGTAGCTTCAAACATTTCTGGTATATGAAAAACATGTTTTTCAATGGCAAAAATCAATGAATATTGTAAATGCACAAACAGTAATATCTCCACATTGCAAGGTGCAATTCTGAAATTTTTTGCTTTTTCCTGCTAATCCTAGCATGATAAAGAAGATTCAAAGAGAGTGAGATGCCAGCTCCTTTCATTCAGTCAGTAGCTTCAAACATTTCTGGTATATGAAAAACATGTTTTTCAATGGCAAAAATCAATGAATATTGTAAATGCACAAACAGTAATATCTCCACATTGCAAGGTGCAATTCTGAAATTTTTTGCTTTTTCCTGCTAATCCTAGCATGATAAAGAAGATTCAAAGAGAGTGAGATGCCAGCTCCTTTCATTCAGTCAGTAGCTTCAAACATTTCTGGACGTTTTTCAATGGCAAAAATCAATGAATATTGTAAATGCACAAACAGTAATATCTCCACATTGCAAGGTGCAATTCTGAAATTTTTTGCTTTTTCCTGTTAATCCTAGCATGATAAAGAAGATTCAAAGAGAGTGAGATGCCAGCTCCTTTCATTCAGTCAGTAGCTTCAAACATTTCTGCTATATGAAAAACATGTTTTTCAATGGCAAAAATCAGTGAATATTGTAAATGCACAAACAGTAATATCTCCACATTGCAAGGTGCAATTCTGAAATTTTTTGCTTTTTCCTGCTAATCCTAGCATGATAAAGAAGATTCAAAGAGAGTGAGATGCCAGCTCCTTTCATTCAGTCAGTAGCTTCAAACATTTCTGGTATATGAAAAACATGTTTTTCAATGGCAAAAATCAATGAATATTGTAAATGCACAAACAGTAATATCTCCACATTGCAAGGTGCAATTCTGAAATTTTTTGCTTTTTCCTGTTAATCCTAGCATGATAAAGAAGATTCAAAGAGAGTGAGATGCCAGCTCCTTTCATTCAGTCAGTAGCTTCAAACATTTCTGGTATATGAAAAACATGTTTTTCAATGGCAAAAATCAATGAATATTGTAAATGCACAAACAGTAATATCTCCACATTGCAAGGTGCAATTCTGAAATTTTTTGCTTTTTACTGCTAATCCTAGCATGATAAAGAAGATTCAAAGAGAGTGAGATGCCAGCTCCTTTCATTCAGTCAGTAGCTTCAAACATTTCTGGTATATGAAAAACATGTTTTTCAATGGCAAAAATCAATGAATATTGTAAATGCACAAACAGTAATATCTCCACATTGCAAGGTGCAATTCTGAAATTTTTTGCTTTTTCCTGCTAATCCTAGCATGATAAAGAAGATTCAAAGAGAGTGAGATGCCAGCTCCTTTCATTCAGTCAGTAGCTTCAAACATTTCTGGTATATGAAAAACATGTTTTTCAATGGCAAAAATCAATGAATATTGTAAATGCACAAACAGTAATATCTCCACATTGCAAGGTGCAATTCTGAAATTTTTTGCTTTTTCCTGATAATCCTAGCATGATAAAGAAGATTCAAAGAGAGTGAGATGCCAGCTCCTTTCATTCAGTCAGTAGCTTCAAACATTTCTGGTATATGAAAAACATGTTTTTCAATGGCAAAAATCAATGAATATTGTAAATGCACAAACAGTAATATCTCCACATTGCAAGGTGCAATTCTGAAATTTTTTGCTTTTTCCTGCTAATCCTAGCATGATAAAGAAGATTCAAAGAGAGTGAGATGCCAGCTCCTTTCATTCAGTCAGTAGCTTCAAACATTTCTGGTATATGAAAAACATGTTTTTCAATGGCAAAAATCAATGAATATTGTAAATGCACAAACAGTAATATCTCCACATTGCAAGGTGCAATTCTGAAATTTTTTGCTTTTTCCTGCTAATCCTAGCATGATAAAGAAGATTCAAAGAGAGTGAGATGCCAGCTCCTTTCATTCAGTCAGTAGCTTCAAACAATTCTGGTATATGAAAAACATGTTTTTCAATGGCAAAAATCAATGAATATTGTAAATGCACAAACAGTAATATCTCCACATTGCAAGGTGCAATTCTGAAATTTTTTGCTTTTTCCTGCTAATCCTAGCATGATAAAGAAGATTCAAAGAGAGTGAGATGCCAGCTCCTTTCATTCAGTCAGTAGCTTCAAACATTTCTGGTATATGAAAAACATGTTTTTCAATGGCAAAAATCAATGAATATTGTAAATGCACAAACAGTAATATCTCCACATTGCAAGGTGCAATTCTGAAATTTTTTGCTTTTTCCTGCTAATCCTAGCATGATAAAGAAGATTCAAAGAGAGTGAGATGCCAGCTCCTTTCATTCAGTCAGTAGCTTCAAACATTTCTGGACGTTTTTCAATGGCAAAAATCAATGAATATTGTAAATGCACAAACAGTAATATCTCCACATTGCAAGGTGCAATTCTGAAATTTTTTGCTTTTTCCTGTTAATCCTAGCATGATAAAGAAGATTCAAAGAGAGTGAGATGCCAGCTCCTTTCATTCAGTCAGTAGCTTCAAACATTTCTGCTATATGAAAAACATGTTTTTCAATGGCAAAAATCAGTGAATATTGTAAATGCACAAACAGTAATATCTCCACATTGCAAGGTGCAATTCTGAAATTTTTTGCTTTCTCCTGCTAATCCTAGCATGATAAAGAAGATTCAAAGAGAGTGAGATGCCAGCTCCTTTCATTCAGTCAGTAGCTTCAAACATTTCTGGTATATGAAAAACATGTTTTTCAATGGCAAAAATCAATGAATATTGTAAATGCACAAACAGTAATATCTCCACATTGCAAGGTGCAATTCTGAAATTTTTTGCTTTTTCCTGCTAATCCTAGCATGATAAAGAAGATTCAAAGAGAGTGAGATGCCAGCTCCTTTCATTCAGTCAGTAGCTTCAAACATTTCTGGTATATGAAAAACATGTTTTTCAATGGCAAAAATCAATGAATATTGTAAATGCACAAACAGTAATATCTCCACATTGCAAGGTGCAATTCTGAAATTTTTTGCTTTTTCCTGCTAATCCTAGCATGATAAAGAAGATTCAAAGAGAGTGAGATGCCAGCTCCTTTCATTCAGTCAGTAGCTTCAAACATTTCTGGTATATGAAAAACATGTTTTTCAATGGCAAAAATCAATGAATATTGTAAATGCACAAACAGTAATATCTCCACATTGCAAGGTGCAATTCTGAAATTTTTTGCTTTTTCCTGCTAATCCTAGCATGATAAAGATTCAAAGAGAGTGAGATGCCAGCTCCTTTCATTCAGTCAGTAGCTTCAAACATTTCTGGACGTTTTTCAATGGCAAAAATCAATGAATATTGTAAATGCACAAACAGTAATATCTCCACATTGCAAGGTGCAATTCTGAAATTTTTTGCTTTTTCCTGTTAATCCTAGCATGATAAAGAAGATTCAAAGAGAGTGAGATGCCAGCTCCTTTCATTCAGTCAGTAGCTTCAAACATTTCTGGTATATGAAAAACATGTTTTTCAATGGCAAAAATCAATGAATATTGTAAATGCACAAACAGTAATATCTCCACATTGCAAGGTGCAATTCTGAAATTTTTTGCTTTTTCCTGCTAATCCTAGCATGATAAAGAAGATTCAAAGAGAGTGAGATGCCAGCTCCTTTCATTCAGTCAGTAGCTTCAAACATTTCTGGTATATGAAAAACATGTTTTTCAATGGCAAAAATCAATGAATATTGTAAATGCACAAACAGTAATATCTCCACATTGCAAGGTGCAATTCTGAAATTTTTTGCTTTTTCCTGCTAATCCTAGCATGATAAAGATTCAAAGAGAGTGAGATGCCAGCTCCTTTCATTCAGTCAGTAGCTTCAAACATTTCTGGTATATGAAAAACATGTTTTTCAATGGCAAAAATCAATGAATATTGTAAATGCACAAACAGTAATATCTCCACATTGCAAGGTGCAATTCTGAAATTTTTTGCTTTTTCCTGCTAATCCTAGCATGATGAAGATTCAAAGAGAGTGAGATGCCAGCTCCTTTCATTCAGTCAGTAGCTTCAAACATTTCTGGACGTTTTTCAATGGCAAAAATCAATGAATATTGTAAATGCACAAACAGTAATATCTCCACATTGCAAGGTGCAATTCTGAAATTTTTTGCTTTTTCCTGTTAATCCTAGCATGATAAAGAAGATTCAAAGAGAGTGAGATGCCAGCTCCTTTCATTCAGTCAGTAGCTTCAAACATTTCTGGTATATGAATAACATGATGTTTTTCAATGGCAAAAATCAATGAATATTGTAAATGCACAAACAGTAATATCTCCACATTGAAAGGTGCAATTCTGAAATTTTTTGCTTTTTCCTGCTAATCCTAGCATGATAAAGAAGATTCAAAGAGAGTGAGATGCCAGCTCCTTTCATTCAGTCAGTAGCTTCAAACATTTCTGGACGTTTTTCAATGGCAAAAATCAATGAATATTGTAAATGCACAAACAGTAATATCTCCACATTGCAAGGTGCAATTCTGAAATTTTTTGCTTTTTCCTGTTAATCCTAGCATGATAAAGAAGATTCAAAGAGAGTGAGATGCCAGCTCCTTTCATTCAGTCAGTAGCTTCAAACATTTCTGGTATATGAAAAACATGTTTTTCAATGGCAAAAATCAATGAATATTGTAAATGCACAAACAGTAATATCTCCACATTGCAAGGTGCAATTCTGAAATTTTTTGCTTTTTCCTGCTAATCCTAGCATGATAAAGAAGATTCAAAGAGAGTGAGATGCCAGCTCCTTTCATTCAGTCAGTAGCTTCAAACATTTCTGGTATATGAAAAACATGTTTTTCAATGGCAAAAATCAATGAATATTGTAAATGCACAAACAGTAATATCTCCACATTGCAAGGTGCAATTCTGAAATTTTTTGCTTTTTCCTGCTAATCCTAGCATGATAAAGAAGATTCAAAGAGAGTGAGATGCCAGCTCCTTTCATTCAGTCAGTAGCTTCAAACATTTCTGGTATATGAAAAACATGTTTTTCAATGGCAAAAATCAATGAATATTGTAAATGCACAAACAGTAATATCTCCACATTGCAAGGTGCAATTCTGAAATTTTTTGCTTTTTCCTGCTAATCCTAGCATGATAAAGAAGATTCAAAGAGAGTGAGATGCCAGCTCCTTTCATTCAGTCAGTAGCTTCAAACATTTCTGGTATATGAAAAACATGTTTTTCAATGGCAAAAATCAATGAATATTGTAAATGCACAAACAGTAATATCTCCACATTGCAAGGTGCAATTCTGAAATTTTTTGCTTTTTCCTGCTAATCCTAGCATGATAAAGAAGATTCAAAGAGAGTGAGATGCCAGCTCCTTTCATTCAGTCAGTAGCTTCAAACATTTCTGGACGTTTTTCAATGGCAAAAATCAATGAATATTGTAAATGCACAAACAGTAATATCTCCACATTGCAAGGTGCAATTCTGAAATTTTTTGCTTTTTCCTGTTAATCCTAGCATGATAAAGAAGATTCAAAGAGAGTGAGATGCCAGCTCCTTTCATTCAGTCAGTAGCTTCAAACATTTCTGCTATATGAAAAACATGTTTTCAATGGCAAAAATCAGTGAATATTGTAAATGCACAAACAGTAATATCTCCACATTGCAAGGTGCAATTCTGAAATTTTTTGCTTTTTCCTGCTAATCCTAGCATGATAAAGAAGATTCAAAGAGAGTGAGATGCCAGCTCCTTTCATTCAGTCAGTAGCTTCAAACATTTCTGGTATATGAAAAACATGTTTTTCAATGGCAAAAATCAATGAATATTGTAAATGCACAAACAGTAATATCTCCACATTGCAAGGTGCAATTCTGAAATTTTTTGCTTTTTCCTGCTAATCCTAGCATGATAAAGAAGATTCAAAGAGAGTGAGATGCCAGCTCCTTTCATTCAGTCAGTAGCTTCAAACATTTCTGGTATATGAAAAACATGTTTTTCAATGGCAAAAATCAATGAATATTGTAAATGCACAAACAGTAATATCTCCACATTGCAAGGTGCAATTCTGAAATTTTTTGCTTTTTCCTGCTAATCCTAGCATGATAAAGAAGATTCAAAGAGAGTGAGATGCCAGCTCCTTTTATTCAGTCAGTAGCTTCAAACATTTCTGGTATATGAAAAACATGTTTTTCAATGGCAAAAATCAATGAATATTGTAAATGCACAAACAGTAATATCTCCACATTGCAAGGTGCAATTCTGAAATTTTTTGCTTTTTCCTGCTAATCCTAGCATGATAAAGATTCAAAGAGAGTGAGATGCCAGCTCCTTTCATTCAGTCAGTAGCTTCAAACATTTCTGGACGTTTTTCAATGGCAAAAATCAATGAATATTGTAAATGCACAAACAGTAATATCTCCACATTGCAAGGTGCAATTCTGAAATTTTTTGCTTTTTCCTGTTAATCCTAGCATGATAAAGAAGATTCAAAGAGAGTGAGATGCCAGCTCCTTTCATTCAGTCAGTAGCTTCAAACATTTCTGGTATATGAAAAACATGTTTTTCAATGGCAAAAATCAATGAATATTGTAAATGCACAAACAGTAATATCTCCACATTGCAAGGTGCAATTCTGAAATTTTTTGCTTTTTCCTGCTAATCCTAGCATGATAAAGAAGATTCAAAGAGAGTGAGATGCCAGCTCCTTTCATTCAGTCAGTAGCTTCAAACATTTCTGGTATATGAAAAACATGTTTTTCAATGGCAAAAATCAATGAATATTGTAAATGCACAAACAGTAATATCTCCACATTGCAAGGTGCAATTCTGAAATTTTTTGCTTTTTCCTGCTAATCCTAGCATGTTAAAGAAGATTCAAAGAGAGTGAGATGCCAGCTCCTTTCATTCAGTCAGTAGCTTCAAACATTTCTGGTATATGAAAAACATGTTTTTCAATGGCAAAAATCAATGAATATTGTAAATGCACAAACAGTAATATCTCCACATTGCAAGGGTGCAATCTGA
>NW_027369494.1:0-42313 GCF_046119375.1 Phyllobates terribilis
TAAACATTTCTGGGATATGAATAACATGATGTTTTTCAATGGCAAAAATTAATGAATATTGTAAATGCACAAACAGTAATTTCTCCGCATTGCAAGGTGCAATTCTGAAATTTTTTGCTTTTTCCTGCTCCTCTTAGCATGATAAAGAAGATTCAAAGAGAGTGAGATGCCAGCTCCTTTCATTCAGTCAGTAGCTTCAATCATTTCTGGACGTTTTTCAATGGCAAAAATCAATGAATATTGTAAATGCACAAACAGTAATTTCTCCGCATTGCAAGGTGCAATTCTGAAATTTTTTGCTTTTTCCTGCTCCTCTTAGCATGATAAAGAAGATTCAAAGAGAGTGAGATGCCAGCTCCTTTCATTCAGTCAGTAGCTTCAATCATTTCTGGATGTTTTTCAATGGCAAAAATCAATGAATATTGTAAATGCACAAACAGTAATTTCTCCGCATTGCAAGGTGCAATTCTGAAATTTTTTGCTTTTCCTGCTCCTCTTAGCATGATAAAGAAGATTCAAAGAGAGTGAAATGCCAGCTCCTTTCATTCAGTCAGTAGCTTCAATCATTTCTGGTATATGATAACATGATGTTTTTCAATGGCAAAAATCAATGAATATTGTAAATGCACAAACAGTAATTTCTCCGCATTGCAAGTTGCAATTCTGAAATTTTTTGCTTTTTCCTGCTCCTCTTAGCATGATAAAGAAGATTCAAAGAGAGTGAGATTCCAGCTCCTTTCATTCAGTCAGTAGCTTCAATCATTTCTGGACGTTTTTCAATGGCAAAAGTCAATGAATATTGTAAATGCACAAACAGTAATTTCTCCGCATTGCAAGGTGCAATTCTGAAATTTTTTGCTTTTTCCTGCTCCTCTTAGCATGATAAAGAAGATTCAAAGAGAGTGAGATGCCAGCTCCTTTCATTCAGTCAGTAGCTTCAATCATTTCTGGACGTTTTTCAATGGCAAAAATCAATGAATATTGTAAATGCACAAACAGTAATATCTCCACATTGCAAGGTGCAATGCTGAAATTTTTTGCTTTTTCCTGCTAATACTAGGATGATAAAGAAGATTCAAATAGAGTGAGATGCCAGCTCCTTTCATTCAGTCAGTAGCTTCAAACATTTCTGGACATTTTTCAATGGCAAAAATCAATGAATATTGTAAATGCACAAACAGTAATATCTCCACATTGCAAGGTGCAATTCTGAAATTTTTTGCCTTTTCCTGCTAATCCTAGCATGATAAAGAAGATTCAAAGAGAGTGAGATGTCAGCTCCTTTCATTCAGTCAGTAGCTTCAAACATTTCTGGTATATGAATAACATGATGTTTTTCAATGGCAAAAATCAATGAATATTGTAAATGCACAAACAGTAATATCTCCACATTGCAAGGTGCAATTCTGAAATTTTTTGCTTTTTCCTGCTACTCCTAGCATGATAAAGAAGATTCAAAGAGAGTGAGATGCCAGCTCCTTTCATTCAGTCAGTAGCTTCAAACATTTCTGGACGTTTTTCAATGGCAAAATTCAATGAATATTGTAAATGCACAAACAGTAATATCTCCACATTGCAAGGTGCAATTCTGAAATTTTTTGCTTTTTCCTGCTAATCCTAGCATGATAAAGAAGATTCAAAGAGAGTGAGATGCCAGCTCCTTTCATTCAGTCAGTAGCTTCAAACATTTCTGGACGTTTTTCAATGGCAAAAATCAATGAATATTGTAAATGCACAAACAGTAATTTCTCCGCATTGCAAGGTGCAATTCTGAAATTTTTTGCTTTTTCCTGCTCCTCTTAGCATGATAAAGAAGATTCAAAGAGAGTGAGATGCCAGCTCCTTTCATTCAGTCAGTAGCTTCAATCATTTCTGGTATATGAATAACATGATGTTTTTCAATGGCAAAAATCAATGAATATTGTAAATGCACAAACAGTAATTTCTCCGCATTGCAAGGTGCAATTCTGAAATTTTTTGCTTTTTCCTGCTCCTCTTAGCATGATAAAGAAGATTCAAAGAGAGTGAGATGCCAGCTCCTTTCATTCAGTCAGTAGCTTCAATCATTTCTGGACGTTTTTCAATGGCAAAAATCAATGAATATTGTAAATGCACAAACAGTAATTTCTCCGCATTGCAAGGTGCAATTCTGAAATTTTTTGCTTTTTCCTGCTCCTCTTAGCATGATAAACAAGATTCAAAGAGAGTGAGATGCCAGCTCCTTTCATTCAGTCAGTAGCTTCAATCATTTCTGGACGTTTTTCAATGGCAAAAATCAATGAATATTGTAAATGCACAAACAGTAATTTCTCCGCATTGCAAGGTGCAATTCTGAAATTTTTTGCTTTTTCCTGCTCCTCTTAGCATGATAAAGAAGATTCAAAGAGAGTGAGATGCCAGCTCCTTTCATTCAGTCAGTAGCTTCAAACATTTCTGGTATATGAATAACATGATGTTTTTCAATGGCAAAAATCAATGAATATGGTAAATGCACAAACAGTAATTTCTCCGCATTGCAAGGTGCAAGTCTGAAATTTTTTGCTTTTTCCTGCTCCTCTTAGCATGATAAAGAAGATTCAAAGAGAGTGAGATGCCAGCTACTTTCATTCAGTCAGTAGCTTCAATCATTTCTGGACGTTTTTCAATGGTAAAAATCAATGAATATTGTAAATGCACAAACAGTAATTTCTCCGCATTGCAAGGTGCAATTCTGAAATTTTTTGCTTTTTCCTGCTCCTCTTAGCATGATAAAGAAGATTCAAAGAGAGTGAGATGCCAGCTCCTTTCATTCAGTCAGTAGCTTCAATCATTTCTGGATGTTTTTCAATGGCAAAAATCAATGAATATTGTAAATGCACAAACAGTAATTTCTCCGCATTGCAAGGTGCAATTCTGAAATTTCTTGCATTTTCCTGCTCCTCTTAGCATGATAAAGAAGATTCAAAGAGAATGAGATGCCAGCTCCTTTCATTCAGTCAGTAGCTTCAATCATTTCTGGACGTTTTTCAATGGCAAAAATCAATGAATATTGTAAATGCACAAACAGTAATTTCTCCGCATTGCAAGGTGCAATTCTGAAATTTTTTGCTTTTTCCTGCTCCTCTTAGCATGATAAAGAAGATTCAAAGAGAGTGAGATGCCAGCTCCTTTCATTCAGTCAGTAGCTTCAAACATTTCTGGTATATGAATAACATGATGTTTTTCAATGGCAAAAATCAATGAATATTGTAAATGCACAAACAGTAATTTCTCCGCATTGCAAGGTGCAATTCTGAAATTTTTTGCTTTTTCCTGCTCCTCTTAGCATGATAAAGAAGATTCAAAGAGAGTGAGATGCCAGCTCCTTTCATTCAGTCAGTAGCTTCAATCATTTCTGGACGTTTTTCAATGGCAAAAATCAATGAATATTGTAAATGCACAAACAGTAATTTCTCCGCATTGCAAGGTGCAATTCTGAAATTTTTTGCTTTTTCCTGCTCCTCTTAGCATGATAAAGAAGATTCAAAGAGAGTGAGATGCCAGCTTCTTTCATTCAGTCAGTAGCTTCAAACATTTCTGGGATATGAATAACATGATGTTTTTCAATGGCAAAAATTAATGAATATTGTAAATGCACAAACAGTAATTTCTCCGCATTGCAAGGTGCAATTCTGAAATTTTTTGCTTTTTCCTGCTCCTCTTAGCATGATAAAGAAGATTCAAAGAGAGTGAGATGCCAGCTCCTTTCATTCAGTCAGTAGCTTCAATCATTTCTGGACGTTTTTCAATGGCAAAAATCAATGAATATTGTAAATGCACAAACAGTAATTTCTCCGCATTGCAAGGTGCAATTCTGAAATTTTTTGCTTTTTCCTGCTCCTCTTAGCATGATAAAGAAGATTCAAAGAGAGTGAGATGCCAGCTCCTTTCATTCAGTCAGTAGCTTCAATCATTTCTGGATGTTTTTCAATGGCAAAAATCAATGAATATTGTAAATGCACAAACAGTAATTTCTCCGCATTGCAAGGTGCAATTCTGAAATTTTTTGCTTTTTCCTGCTCCTCTTAGCATGATAAAGAAGATTCAAAGAGAGTGAGATGCCAGCTCCTTTCATTCAGTCAGTAGCTTCAATCATTTCTGGTATATGAATAACATGATGTTTTTCAATGGCAAAAATCAATGAATATTGTAAATGCACAAACAGTAATTTCTCCGCATTGCAAGTTGCAATTCTGAAATTTTTTGCTTTTTCCTGCTCCTCTTAGCATGATAAAGAAGATTCAAAGAGAGTGAGATTCCAGCTCCTTTCATTCAGTCAGTAGCTTCAATCATTTCTGGACGTTTTTCAATGGCAAAAGTCAATGAATATTGTAAATGCACAAACAGTAATTTCTCCGCATTGCAAGGTGCAATTCTGAATTTTTTTGCTTTTTCCTGCTCCTCTTAGCATGATAAAGAAGATTCAAAGAGAGTGAGATGCCAGCTCCTTTCATTCAGTCAGTAGCTTCAATCATTTCTGGACGTTTTTCAATGGCAAAAATCAATGAATATTGTAAATGCACAAACAGTAATTTCTCCGCATTGCAAGATGCAATTCTGAAATTTTTTGCTTTTTCCTGCTCCTCTTAGCATGATAAAGAAGATTCAAAGAGAGTGAGATGCCAGCTCCTTTCATTCAGTCAGTAGCTTCAATCATTTCTGGACGTTTTTCAATGGCAAAAATCAATGAATATTGTAAATGCACAAACAGTAATTTCTCCGCATTGCAAGGTGCAATTCTGAAATTTTTTGCTTTTTCCTGCTCCTCTTAGCATGATAAAGAAGATTCAAAGAGAGTGAGATGCCAGCTCCTTTCATTCAGTCAGTAGCTTCAATCATTTCTGGTATATGAATAACATGATGTTTTTCAATGGCAAAAATCAATGAATATTGTAAATGCACAAACAGTAATTTCTCCGCATTGCAAGGTGCAATTCTGAAATTTTTTGCTTTTTCCTGCTCCTCTTAGCATGATAAAGAAGATTCAAAGAGAGTGAGATGCCAGCTCCTTTCATTCAGTCAGTAGCTTCAATCATTTCTGGACGTTTTTCAATGGCAAAAATCAATGAATATTGTAAATGCACAAACTGTAATTTCTCCGCATTGCAAGGTGCAATTCTGAAATTTTTTGCTTTTTCCTGCTCCTCTTAGCATGATAAAGAAGATTCAAAGAGAGTGAGATGCCAGCTCCTTTCATTCAGTCAGTAGCTTCAGTCATTTCTGGACGTTTTTCAATGGCAAAAATCAATGAATATTGTAAATGCACAAACAGTAATTTCTCCGCATTGCAAGGTGCAATTCTGAAATTTTTTGCTTTTTCCTGCTCCTCTTAGCATGGTAAAGAAGATTCAAAGAGAGTGAGATGCCAGCTCCTTTCATTCAGTCAGTAGCTTCAATCATTTCTGGTATATGAATAACATGATGTTTTTCAATGGCAAAAATCAATGAATATTGTAAATGCACAAACAGTAATTTCTCCGCATTGCAAGGTGCAATTCTGAAATTTTTTGCTTTTTCCTGCTCCTCTTAGCATGATAAAGAAGATTCAAAGAGAGTGAGATGCCAGCTCCTTTCATTCAGTCAGTAGCTTCAATCATTTCTGGACGTTTTTCAATGGCAAAAATCAATGAATATTGTAAATGCACAAACAGTAATTTCTCCACATTGCAAGGTGCAATTCTGAAATTTTTTGCTTTTTCCTGCTCCTCTTAGCATGATAAAGAAGATTCAAAGAGAGTGAGATGCCAGCTCCTTTCATTCAGTCAGTAGCTTCAATCATTTCTGGTATATGAATAACATGATGTTTTTCAATGGCAAAAATCAATGAATATTGTAAATGCACAAACAGTAATTTCTCCGCATTGCAAGTTGCAATTCTGAAATTTTTTGCTTTTTCCTGCTCCTCTTAGCATGATAAAGAAGATTCAAAGAGAGTGAGAATCCAGCTCCTTTCATTCAGTCAGTAGCTTCAATCATTTCTGGACGTTTTTCAATGGCAAAAATCAATGAATATTGTAAATGCACAAACAGTAATTTCTCCGCATTGCAAGGTGCAATTCTGAAATTTTTTGCTTTTTCCTGCTCCTCTTAGCATGATAAAGAAGATTCAAAGAGAGTGAGATGCCAGCTCCTTTCATTCAGTCAGTAGCTTCAATCATTTCTGGACGTTTTTCAATGGCAAAAATCAATGAATATTGTAAATGCACAAACAGTAATTTCTCCGCATTGCAAGATGCAATTCTGAAATTTTTTGCTTTTTCCTGCTCCTCTTAGCATGATAAAGAAGATTCAAAGAGAGTGAGATGCCAGCTCCTTTCATTCAGTCAGCAGCTTCAATCATTTCTGGACGTTTTTCAATGGCAAAAATCAATGAATATTGTAAATGCACAAACAGTAATTTCTCCGCATTGCAAGGTGCAATTCTGAAATTTTTTGCTTTTTCCTGCTCCTCTTAGCATGATAAAGAAGATTCAAAGAGAGTGAGATGCCAGCTCCTTTCATTCAGTCAGTAGCTTCAAACATTTCTGGTATATGAATAACATGATGTTTTTCAATGGCAAAAATCAATGAATATTGTAAATGCACAAACAGTAATTTCTCCGCATTGCAAGATGCAATTCTGAAATTTTTTGCTTTTTCCTGCTCCTCTTAGCATGATAAAGAAGATTCAAAGAGAGTGAGATGCCAGCTCCTTTCATTCAGTCAGCAGCTTCAATCATTTCTGGACGTTTTTCAATGGCAAAAATCAATGAATATTGTAAATGCACAAACAGTAATTTCTCCGCATTGCAAGGTGCAATTCTGAAATTTTTTGCTTTTTCCTGCTCCTCTTAGCATGATAAAGAAGATTCAAAGAGAGTGAGATGCCAGCTCCTTTCATTCAGTCAGTAGCTTCAAACATTTCTGGTATATGAATAACATGATGTTTTTCAATGGCAAAAATCAATGAATATTGTAAATGCACAAACAGTAATTTCTCCGCATTGCAAGGTGCAATTCTGAAATTTTTTGCTTTTTCCTGCTCCTCTTAGCATGATAAAGAAGATTCAAAGAGAGTGAGATGCCAGCTCCTTTCATTCAGTCAGTAGCTTCAATCATTTCTGGACGTTTTTCAATGGCAAAAATCAATGAATATTGTAAATGCACAAACAGTAATTTCTCCGCATTGCAAGGTGCAATTCTGAAATTTTTTGCTTTTTCCTGCTCCTCTTAGCATGATAAAGAAGATTCAAAGAGAGTGAGATGCCAGCTTCTTTCATTCAGTCAGTAGCTTCAAACATTTCTGGGATATGAATAACATGATGTTTTTCAATGGCAAAAATTAATGAATATTGTAAATGCACAAACAGTAATTTCTCCGCATTGCAAGGTGCAATTCTGAAATTTTTTGCTTTTTCCTGCTCCTCTTAGCATGATAAAGAAGATTCAAAGAGAGTGAGATGCCAGCTCCTTTCATTCAGTCAGTAGCTTCAATCATTTCTGGACGTTTTTCAATGGCAAAAATCAATGAATATTGTAAATGCACAAACAGTAATTTCTCCGCATTGCAAGGTGCAATTCTGAAATTTTTTGCTTTTTCCTGCTCCTCTTAGCATGATAAAGAAGATTCAAAGAGAGTGAGATGCCAGCTCCTTTCATTCAGTCAGTAGCTTCAATCATTTCTGGATGTTTTTCAATGGCAAAAATCAATGAATATTGTAAATGCACAAACAGTAATTTCTCCGCATTGCAAGGTGCAATTCTGAAATTTTTTGCTTTTTCCTGCTCCTCTTAGCATGATAAAGAAGATTCAAAGAGAGTGAGATGCCAGCTCCTTTCATTCAGTCAGTAGCTTCAATCATTTCTGGTATATGAATAACATGATGTTTTTCAATGGCAAAAATCAATGAATATTGTAAATGCACAAACAGTAATTTCTCCGCATTGCAAGTTGCAATTCTGAAATTTTTTGCTTTTTCCTGCTCCTCTTAGCATGATAAAGAAGATTCAAAGAGAGTGAGATTCCAGCTCCTTTCATTCAGTCAGTAGCTTCAATCATTTCTGGACGTTTTTCAATGGCAAAAGTCAATGAATATTGTAAATGCACAAACAGTAATTTCTCCGCATTGCAAGGTGCAATTCTGAAATTTTTTGCTTTTTCCTGCTCCTCTTAGCATGATAAAGAAGATTCAAAGAGAGTGAGATGCCAGCTCCTTTCATTCAGTCAGTAGCTTCAATCATTTCTGGACGTTTTTCAATGGCAAAAATCAATGAATATTGTAAATGCACAAACAGTAATTTCTCCGCATTGCAAGATGCAATTCTGAAATTTTTTGCTTTTTCCTGCTCCTCTTAGCATGATAAAGAAGATTCAAAGAGAGTGAGATGCCAGCTCCTTTCATTCAGTCAGTAGCTTCAATCATTTCTGGACGTTTTTCAATGGCAAAAATCAATGAATATTGTAAATGCACAAACAGTAATTTCTCCGCATTGCAAGGTGCAATTCTGAAATTTTTTGCTTTTTCCTGCTCCTCTTAGCATGATAAAGAAGATTCAAAGAGAGTGAGATGCCAGCTCCTTTCATTCAGTCAGTAGCTTCAATCATTTCTGGTATATGAATAACATGATGTTTTTCAATGGCAAAAATCAATGAATATTGTAAATGCACAAACAGTAATTTCTCCGCATTGCAAGGTGCAATTCTGAAATTTTTTGCTTTTTCCTGCTCCTCTTAGCATGATAAAGAAGATTCAAAGAGAGTGAGATGCCAGCTCCTTTCATTCAGTCAGTAGCTTCAATCATTTCTGGACGTTTTTCAATGGCAAAAATCAATGAATATTGTAAATGCACAAACTGTAATTTCTCCGCATTGCAAGGTGCAATTCTGAAATTTTTTGCTTTTTCCTGCTCCTCTTAGCATGATAAAGAAGATTCAAAGAGAGTGAGATGCCAGCTCCTTTCATTCAGTCAGTAGCTTCAGTCATTTCTGGACGTTTTTCAATGGCAAAAATCAATGAATATTGTAAATGCACAAACAGTAATTTCTCCGCATTGCAAGGTGCAATTCTGAAATTTTTTGCTTTTTCCTGCTCCTCTTAGCATGGTAAAGAAGATTCAAAGAGAGTGAGATGCCAGCTCCTTTCATTCAGTCAGTAGCTTCAATCATTTCTGGTATATGAATAACATGATGTTTTTCAATGGCAAAAATCAATGAATATTGTAAATGCACAAACAGTAATTTCTCCGCATTGCAAGGTGCAATTCTGAAATTTTTTGCTTTTTCCTGCTCCTCTTAGCATGATAAAGAAGATTCAAAGAGAGTGAGATGCCAGCTCCTTTCATTCAGTCAGTAGCTTCAATCATTTCTGGTATATGAATAACATGATGTTTTTCAATGGCAAAAATCAATGAATATTGTAAATGCACAAACAGTAATTTCTCCGCATTGCAAGGTGCAATTCTGAAATTTTTTGCTTTTTCCTGCTCCTCTTAGCATGATAAAGAAGATTCAAAGAGAGTGAGATGCCAGCTCCTTTCATTCAGTCAGTAGCTTCAGTCATTTCTGGACGTTTTTCAATGGCAAAAATCAATGAATATTGTAAATGCACAAACAGTAATTTCTCCGCATTGCAAGGTGCAATTCTGAAATTTTTTGCTTTTTCCTGCTCCTCTTAGCATGGTAAAGAAGATTCAAAGAGAGTGAGATGCCAGCTCCTTTCATTCAGTCAGTAGCTTCAATCATTTCTGGTATATGAATAACATGATGTTTTTCAATGGCAAAAATCAATGAATATTGTAAATGCACAAACAGTAATTTCTCCGCATTGCAAGGTGCAATTCTGAAATTTTTTGCTTTTTCCTGCTCCTCTTAGCATGATAAAGAAGATTCAAAGAGAGTGAGATGCCAGCTCCTTTCATTCAGTCAGTAGCTTCAATCATTTCTGGACGTTTTTCAATGGCAAAAATCAATGAATATTGTAAATGCACAAACAGTAATTTCTCCGCATTGCAAGGTGCAATTCTGAAATTTTTTGCTTTTTCCTGCTCCTCTTAGCATGATAAAGAAGATTCAAAGAGAGTGAGATGCCAGCTCCTTTCATTCAGTCAGTAGCTTCAATCATTTCTGGTATATGAATAACATGATGTTTTTCAATGGCAAAAATCAATGAATATTGTAAATGCACAAACAGTAATTTCTCCGCATTGCAAGTTGCAATTCTGAAATTTTTTGCTTTTTCCTGCTCCTCTTAGCATGATAAAGAAGATTCAAAGAGAGTGAGATTCCAGCTCCTTTCATTCAGTCAGTAGCTTCAATCATTTCTGGACGTTTTTCAATGGCAAAAATCAATGAATATTGTAAATGCACAAACAGTAATTTCTCCGCATTGCAAGGTGCAATTCCGAAATTTTTTGCTTTTTCCTGCTCCTCTTAGCATGATAAAGAAGATTCAAAGAGAGTGAGATGCCAGCTCCTTTCATTCAGTCAGTAGCTTCAAACATTTCTGGTATATGAATAACATGATGTTTTTCAATGGCAAAAATCAATGAATTTTGTAAATGCACAAACAGTAATTTCTCCGCATTGCAAGGTGCAATTCTGAAATTTTTTGCTTTTTCCTGCTCCTCTTAGCATGATAAAGAAGATTCAAAGAGAGTGAGATGCCAGTTCCTTTCATTCAGTCAGTAGCTTCAATCATTTCTGGACGTTTTTCAATGGCAAAAATCAATGAATATTGTAAATGCACAAACAGTAATTTCTCCGCATTGCAAGGTGCAATTCTGAAATTTTTTGCTTTTTCCTGCTCCTCTTAGCATGATAAAGAAGATTCAAAGAGAGTGAGATGCCAGCTCCTTTCATTCAGTCAGTAGCTTCAATCATTTCTGGTATATGAATAACATGATGTTTTTCAATGGCAAAAATCAATGAATATTGTAAATGCACAAACAGTAATTTCTCCGCATTGCAAGGTGCAATTCTGAAATTTTTTGCTTTTTCCTGCTCCTCTTAGCATGATAAAGAAGATTCAAAGAGAGTGAGATGCCAGCTCCTTTCATTCAGTCAGTAGCTTCAATCATTTCTGGACGTTTTTCAATGGCAAAAATCAATGAATATTGTAAATGCACAAACAGTAATTTCTCCGCATTGCAAGATGCAATTCTGAAATTTTTTGCTTTTTCCTGCTCCTCTTAGCATGATAAAGAAGATTCAAAGAGAGTGAGATGCCAGCTCCTTTCATTCAGTCAGTAGCTTCAGTCATTTCTGGACGTTTTTCAATGCAAAAATCAATGAATATTGTAAATGCACAAACAGTAATTTCTCCGCATTGCAAGGTGCAATTCTGAAATTTTTTGCTTTTTCCTGCTCCTCAGCATGATAAAGAAGATTCAAAGAGAGTGAGATGCCAGCTCCTTTCATTCAGTCAGTAGCTTCAATCATTTCTGGTATATGAATAACATGATGTTTTTCAATGGCAAAAATCAATGAATATTGTAAATGCACAAACAGTAATTTCTCCGCATTGCAAGGTGCAATTCTGAAATTTTTTGCTTTTTCCTGCTCCTCTTAGCATGATAAAGAAGATTCAAAGAGAGTGAGATGCCAGCTCCTTTCATTCAGTCAGTAGCTTCAAACATTTCTGGTATATGAATAACATGATGTTTTTCAATGGCAAAAATCAATGAATATTGTAAATGCACAAACAGTAATTTCTCCGCATTGCAAGGTGCAATTCTGAAATTTTTTGCTTTTTCCTGCTCCTCTTAGCATGATAAAGAAGATTCAAAGAGAGTGAGATGCCAGCTCCTTTCATTCAGTCAGTAGCTTCAATCATTTCTGGACGTTTTTCAATGGCAAAAATCAATGAATATTGTAAATGCACAAACAGTAATTTCTCCGCATTGCAAGGTGCAATTCTGAAATTTTTTGCTTTTTCCTGCTCCTCTTAGCATGATAAAGAAGATTCAAAGAGAGTGAGATGCCAGCTTCTTTCATTCAGTCAGTAGCTTCAAACATTTCTGGGATATGAATAACATGATGTTTTTCAATGGCAAAAATTAATGAATATTGTAAATGCACAAACAGTAATTTCTCCGCATTGCAAGGTGCAATTCTGAAATTTTTTGCTTTTTCCTGCTCCTCTTAGCATGATAAAGAAGATTCAAAGAGAGTGAGATGCCAGCTCCTTTCATTCAGTCAGTAGCTTCAATCATTTCTGGACGTTTTTCAATGGCAAAAATCAATGAATATTGTAAATGCACAAACAGTAATTTCTCCGCATTGCAAGGTGCAATTCTGAAATTTTTTGCTTTTTCCTGCTCCTCTTAGCATGATAAAGAAGATTCAAAGAGAGTGAGATGCCAGCTCCTTTCATTCAGTCAGTAGCTTCAATCATTTCTGGATGTTTTTCAATGGCAAAAATTAATGAATATTGTAAATGCACAAACAGTAATTTCTCCGCATTGCAAGGTGCAATTCTGAAATTTTTTGCTTTTTCCTGCTCCTCTTAGCATGATAAAGAAGATTCAAAGAGAGTGAGATGCCAGCTCCTTTCATTCAGTCAGTAGCTTCAAACATTTCTGGTATAAACATTTCTGGACGTTTTTCAATGGCAAAAATCAATGAATATTGTAAATGCACAAACAGTAATATCTCCACATTGCAAGGTGCAATTCTGAAATTTTTTGCTTTTTCCTTCTAATCCTAGCATGATAAAGAAGATTCAAATAGAGTGAGATGCCAGCTCCTTTCATTCAGTCAGTAGCTTCAAACATTTCTGGACGTTTTTCAATGGCAAAATTCAATGAATATTGTAAATGCACAAACAGTAATATCTCCACATTGCCAGGTGCAATTCTGAAATTTTTTGCTTTTTCCTGCTAATCCTAGCATGATAAAGAAGATTCAAAGAGAGTGAGATGCCAGCTCCTTTCATTCAGTCAGTAGCTTCAATCATTTCTGGACGTTTTTCAATGGCAAAAATCAATGAATATTGTAAATGCACAAACAGTAATTTCTCCGCATTGCAAGGTGCAATTCTGAAATTTTTTGCTTTTTCCTGCTCCTCTTAGCATGATAAAGAAGATTCAAAGAGAGTGAGATGCCAGCTCCTTTCATTCAGTCAGTAGCTTCAATCATTTCTGGACGTTTTTCAATGGCAAAAATCAATGAATATTGTAAATGCACAAACAGTAATTTCTCCGCATTGCAAGGTGCAATTCTGAAATTTTTTGCTTTTTCCTGCTCCTCTTAGCATGATAAAGAAGATTCAAAGAGAGTGAGATGCCAGCTCCTTTCATTCAGTCAGTAGCTTCAATCATTTCTGGTATATGAATAACATGATGTTTTTCAATGGCAAAAATCAATGAATATTATAAATGCACAAACAGTAATTTCTCCGCATTGCAAGGTGCAATTCTGAAATTTTTTGCTTTTTCCCGCTCCTCTTAGCATGATAAAGAAGATTCAAAGAGAGTGAGGTGCCAGCTCCTTTCATTCAGTCAGTAGCTTCAAACATTTCTGGTATATGAATAACATGTTTTTCAATGGCAAAAATCAATGAATATTGTAAATGCACAAACAGTAATTTCTCCGCATTGCAAGGTGCAATTCTGAAATTTTTTGCTTTTTCCTGCTCCTCTTAGCATGATAAAGAAGATTCAAAGAGAGTGAGATGCCAGCTCCTTTCATTCAGTCAGTAGCTTCAATCATTTCTGGACGTTTTTCAATGGCAAAAATCAATGAATATTGTAAATGCACAAACAGTAATTTCTCCGCATTGCAAGGTGCAATTCTGAAATTTTTTGCTTTTTCCTGCTCCTCTTAGCATGATAAAGAAGATTCAAAGAGAGTGAGATGTCAGCTCCTTTCATTCAGTCAGTAGCTTCAAACATTTCTGGTATATGAATAACATGATGTTTTTCAATGGCAAAAATCAATGAATATTGTAAATGCACAAACAGTAATTTCTCCGCATTGCAAGGTGCAATTCTGAAATTTTTTGCTTTTTCCTGCTCCTCTTAGCATGATAAAGAAGATTCAAAGAGAGTGAGATGCCAGCTCCTTTCATTCAGTCAGTAGCTTCAATCATTTCTGGATGTTTTTCAATGGCAAAAATCAATGAATATTGTAAATGCACAAACAGTAATTTCTCCGCATTGCAAGGTGCAATTCTGAAATTTTTTGCTTTTTCCTGCTCCTCTTAGCATGATAAAGAAGATTCAAAGAGAGTGAGATGCCAGCTCCTTTCGTTCAGTCAGTAGCTTCAATCATTTCTGGACGTTTTTCAATGGCAAAAATCATTGAATATTATAAATGCACAAACAGTAATTTCTCCGCATTGCAAGGTGCAATTCTGAAATTTTTTACTTTTTCCTGCTCCTCTTAGCATGATAAAGAAGATTCAAAGAGAGTGAGATGCCAGCTCCTTTCATTCAGTCAGTAGCTTCAATCATTTCTGGTATATGAATAACATGATGTTTTTCAATGGCAAAAATCAATGAATATTGTAAATGCACAAACAGTAATTTCTCCGCATTGCAAGGTGCAATTCTGAAATTTTTTGCTTTTTCCTGCTCCTCTTAGCATGATAAAGAAGATTCAAAGAGAGTGAGATGCCAGCTCCTTTCATTCAGTCAGTAGCTTCAAACATTTCTGGTATATGAATAACATGATGTTTTTCAATGGCAAAAATCAATGAATATTGTAAATGCACAAACAGTAATTTCTCCGCATTGCAAGGTGCAAGTCTGAAATTTTTTGCTTTTTCCTGCTCCTCTTAGCATGATAAAGAAGATTCAAAGAGAGTGAGATGCCAGCTACTTTCATTCAGTCAGTAGCTTCAATCATTTCTGGACGTTTTTCAATGGTAAAAATCAATGAATATTGTAAATGCACAAACAGTAATTTCTCCACATTGCAAGGTGCAATTCTGAAATTTTTTGCTTTTTCCTGCTCCTCTTAGCATGATAAAGAAGATTCAAAGAGAGTGAGATGCCAGCTCCTTTCATTCAGTCAGTAGCTTCAAACATTTCTGGTATATGAATAACATGATGTTTTTCAATGGCAAAAATCAATGAATATTGTAAATGCACAAACAGTAATTTCTCCGCATTGCAAGGTGCAATTCTGAAATTTTTTGCTTTTTCCTGCTCCTCTTAGCATGATAAAGAAGATTCAAAGAGAGTGAGATGCCAGCTCCTTTCATTCAGTCAGTAGCTTCAAACATTTCTGGTATATGAATAACATGATGTTTTTCAATGGCAAAAATCAATGAATATTGTAAATGCACAAACAGTAATTTCTCCGCATTGCAAGGTGCAAGTCTGAAATTTTTTGCTTTTTCCTGCTCCTCTTAGCATGATAAAGAAGATTCAAAGAGAGTGAGATGCCAGCTACTTTCATTCAGTCAGTAGCTTCAATCATTTCTGGACGTTTTTCAATGGTAAAAATCAATGAATATTGTAAATGCACAAACAGTAATTTCTCCACATTGCAAGGTGCAATTCTGAAATTTTTTGCTTTTTCCTGCTCCTCTTAGCATGATAAAGAAGATTCAAAGAGAGTGAGATGCCAGCTCCTTTCATTCAGTCAGTAGCTTCAATAATTTCTGGATGTTTTTCAATGGCAAAAATCAATGAATATTGTAAATGCACAAACTGTAATTTCTCCGCATTGCAAGGTGCAATTCTGAAATTTTTTGCTTTTTCCTGCTCCTCTTAGCATGATAAAGAAGATTCAAAGAGAGTGAGATGCCAGCTCCTTTCATTCAGTCAGTAGCTTCAATCATTTCTGGACATTTTTCAATGGCAAAAACCAATGAATATTGTAAATGCACAAACAGTAATTTCTCCGCATTGCAAGGTGCAATTCTGAAATTTTTTGCTTTTTCCTGCTCCTCTTAGCATGATAAAGAAGATTCAAAGAGAGTGAGATGCCAGCTCCTTTCATTCAGTCAGTACCTTCAATCATTTCTGGACGTTTTTCAATGGCAAAAATCAATGAATATTGTAAATGCACAAACAGTAATTTCTCCGCATTGCAAGGTGCAATTCTGAAATTTTTTGCTTTTTCCTGCTCCTCTTAGCATGATAAAGAAGATTCAAAGAGAGTGAGATGCCAGCTCCTTTCATTCAGTCAGTAGCTTCAAACATTTCTGGTATATGAATAACATGATGTTTTTCAATGGCAAAAATCAATGAATATTGTAAATGCACAAACAGTAATTTCTCCGCATTGCAAGGTGCAATTCTGAAATTTTTTGCTTTTTCCTGCTCCTCTTAGCATGATAAAGAAGATTCAAAGAGAGTGAGATGCCAGCTCTTTTCATTCAGTCAGTAGCTTCAATCATTTCTGGATGTTTTTCAATGGCAAAAATCAATGAATAATGTAAATGCACAAACAGTAATTTCTCCGCATTGCAAGGTGCAATTCTGAAATTTTTTGCTTTTTCCTGCTCCTCTTAGCATGATAAAGAAGATTCAAAGAGAGTGTGATGTCAGCTCCTTTCATTCAGTCAGTAGCTTCAAACATTTCTGGTATATGAATAACATGATGTTTTTCAATGGCAAAAATCAATGAATATTGTAAATGCACAAACAGTAATTTCTCCGCATTGCAAGGTGCAATTCTGAAATTTTTTGCTTTTTCCTGCTCCTCTTAGCATGATAAAGAAGATTCAAAGAGAGTGAGATGCCAGCTCCTTTCATTCAGTCAGTAGCTTCAATCATTTCTGGATGTTTTTCAATGGCAAAAATCAATGAATATTGTAAATGCACAAACTGTAATTTCTCCGCATTGCAAGGTGCAATTCTGAAATTTTTTGCTTTTTCCTGCTCCTCTTAGCATGATAAAGAAGATTCAAAGAGAGTGAGATGCCAGCTCCTTTCATTCAGTCAGTAGCTTCAATCATTTCTGGACGTTTTTCAATGGCAAAAACCAATGAATATTGTAAATGCACAAACAGTAATTTCTCCGCATTGCAAGGTGCAATTCTGAAATTTTTTGCTTTTTCCTGCTCCTCTTAGCATGATAAAGAAGATTCAAAGAGAGTGAGATGCCAGCTCCTTTCATTCAGTCAGTACCTTCAATCATTTCTGGACGTTTTTCAATGGCAAAAATCAATGAATATTGTAAATGCACAAACAGTAATTTCTCCGCATTGCAAGGTGCAATTCTGAAATTTTTTGCTTTTTCCCGCTCCTCTGAGCATGATAAAGAAGATTCAAAGAGAGTGAGGTGCCAGCTCCTTTCATTCAGTCAGTAGCTTCAAACATTTCTGGTATATGAATAACATGTTTTTCAATGGCAAAAATCAATGAATATTGTAAATGCACAAACAGTAATTTCTCCGCATTGCAAGGTGCAATTCTGAAATTTTTTGCTTTTTCCTGCTCCTCTTAGCATGATAAAGAAGATTCAAAGAGAGTGAGATGCCAGCTCCTTTCATTCAGTCAGTAGCTTCAATCATTTCTGGACGTTTTTCAATGGCAAAAATCAATGAATATTGTAAATGCACAAACAGTAATTTCTCCGCATTGCAAGGTGCAATTCTGAAATTTTTTGCTTTTTCCTGCTCCTCTTAGCATGATAAAGAAGATTCAAAGAGAGTGAGATGTCAGCTCCTTTCATTCAGTCAGTAGCTTCAAACATTTCTGGTACATGAATAACATGATGTTTTTCAATGGCAAAAATCAATGAATATTGTAAATGCACAAACAGTAATTTCTCCGCATTGCAAGGTGCAATTCTGAAATTTTTTGCTTTTTCCTGCTCCTCTTAGCATGATAAAGAAGATTCAAAGAGAGTGAGATGCCAGCTCCTTTCATTCAGTCAGTAGCTTCAATCATTTCTGGATGTTTTTCAATGGCAAAAATCAATGAATATTGTAAATGCACAAACAGTAATTTCTCCGCATTGCAAGGTGCAATTCTGAAATTTTTTGCTTTTTCCTGCTCCTCTTAGCATGATAAAGAAGATTCAAGGAGAGTGAGATGCCAGCTCCTTTCGTTCAGTCAGTAGCTTCAATCATTTCTGGACGTTTTTCAATGGCAAAAATCATTGAATATTATAAATGCACAAACAGTAATTTCTCCGCATTGCAAGGTGCAATTCTGAAATTTTTTGCTTTTTCCCGCTCCTCTTAGCATGATAAAGAAGATTCAAAGAGAGTGAGGTGCCAGCTCCTTTCATTCAGTCAGCAGCTTCAAACATTTCTGGTATATGAATAACATGTTTTTCAATGGCAAAAATCAATGAATATTGTAAATGCACAAACAGTAATTTCTCCGCATTGCAAGGTGCAATTCTGAAATTTTTTGCTTTTTCCTGCTCCTCTTAGCATGATAAAGAAGATTCAAAGAGAGTGAGATGCCAGCTCCTTTCATTCAGTCAGTAGCTTCAATCATTTCTGGACGTTTTTCAATGGCAAAAATCAATGAATATTGTAAATGCACAAACAGTAATTTCTCCGCATTGCAAGGTGCAATTCTGAAATTTTTTGCTTTTTCCTGCTCCTCTTAGCATGATAAAGAAGATTCAAAGAGAGTGAGATGTCAGCTCCTTTCATTCAGTCAGTAGCTTCAAACATTTCTGGTATATGAATAACATGATGTTTTTCAATGGCAAAAATCAATGAATATTGTAAATGCACAAACAGTAATTTCTCCGCATTGCAAGGTGCAATTCTGAAATTTTTTGCTTTTTCCTGCTCCTCTTAGCATGATAAAGAAGATTCAAAGAGAGTGAGATGCCAGCTCCTTTCATTCAGTCAGTAGCTTCAATCATTTCTGGATGTTTTTCAATGGCAAAAATCAATGAATATTGTAAATGCACAAACAGTAATTTCTCCGCATTGCAAGGTGCAATTCTGAAATTTTTTGCTTTTTCCTGCTCCTCTTAGCATGATAAAGAAGATTCAAAGAGAGTGAGATGCCAGCTCCTTTCGTTCAGTCAGTAGCTTCAATCATTTCTGGACGTTTTTCAATGGCAAAAATCATTGAATATTATAAATGCACAAACAGTAATTTCTCCGCATTGCAAGGTGCAATTCTGAAATTTTTTACTTTTTCCTGCTCCTCTTAGCATGATAAAGAAGATTCAAAGAGAGTGAGATGCCAGCTCCTTTCATTCAGTCAGTAGCTTCAATCATTTCTGGTATATGAATAACATGATGTTTTTCAATGGCAAAAATCAATGAATATTGTAAATGCACAAACAGTAATTTCTCCGCATTGCAAGGTGCAATTCTGAAATTTTTTGCTTTTTCCTGCTCCTCTTAGCATGATAAAGAAGATTCAAAGAGAGTGAGATGCCAGCTCCTTTCATTCAGTCAGTAGCTTCAAACATTTCTGGTATATGAATAACATGATGTTTTTCAATGGCAAAAATCAATGAATATTGTAAATGCACAAACAGTAATTTCTCCGCATTGCAAGGTGCAAGTCTGAAATTTTTTGCTTTTTCCTGCTCCTCTTAGCATGATAAAGAAGATTCAAAGAGAGTGAGATGCCAGCTACTTTCATTCAGTCAGTAGCTTCAATCATTTCTGGACGTTTTTCAATGGTAAAAATCAATGAATATTGTAAATGCACAAACAGTAATTTCTCCACATTGCAAGGTGCAATTCTGAAATTTTTTGCTTTTTCCTGCTCCTCTTAGCATGATAAAGAAGATTCAAAGAGAGTGAGATGCCAGCTCCTTTCATTCAGTCAGTAGCTTCAAACATTTCTGGTATATGAATAACATGATGTTTTTCAATGGCAAAAATCAATGAATATTGTAAATGCACAAACAGTAATTTCTCCGCATTGCAAGGTGCAATTCTGAAATTTTTTGCTTTTTCCTGCTCCTCTTAGCATGATAAAGAAGATTCAAAGAGAGTGAGATGCCAGCTCCTTTCATTCAGTCAGTAGCTTCAAACATTTCTGGTATATGAATAACATGATGTTTTTCAATGGCAAAAATCAATGAATATTGTAAATGCACAAACAGTAATTTCTCCGCATTGCAAGGTGCAAGTCTGAAATTTTTTGCTTTTTCCTGCTCCTCTTAGCATGATAAAGAAGATTCAAAGAGAGTGAGATGCCAGCTACTTTCATTCAGTCAGTAGCTTCAATCATTTCTGGACGTTTTTCAATGGTAAAAATCAATGAATATTGTAAATGCACAAACAGTAATTTCTCCACATTGCAAGGTGCAATTCTGAAATTTTTTGCTTTTTCCTGCTCCTCTTAGCATGATAAAGAAGATTCAAAGAGAGTGAGATGCCAGCTCCTTTCATTCAGTCAGTAGCTTCAATAATTTCTGGATGTTTTTCAATGGCAAAAATCAATGAATATTGTAAATGCACAAACTGTAATTTCTCCGCATTGCAAGGTGCAATTCTGAAATTTTTTGCTTTTTCCTGCTCCTCTTAGCATGATAAAGAAGATTCAAAGAGAGTGAGATGCCAGCTCCTTTCATTCAGTCAGTAGCTTCAATCATTTCTGGACATTTTTCAATGGCAAAAACCAATGAATATTGTAAATGCACAAACAGTAATTTCTCCGCATTGCAAGGTGCAATTCTGAAATTTTTTGCTTTTTCCTGCTCCTCTTAGCATGATAAAGAAGATTCAAAGAGAGTGAGATGCCAGCTCCTTTCATTCAGTCAGTACCTTCAATCATTTCTGGACGTTTTTCAATGGCAAAAATCAATGAATATTGTAAATGCACAAACAGTAATTTCTCCGCATTGCAAGGTGCAATTCTGAAATTTTTTGCTTTTTCCTGCTCCTCTTAGCATGATAAAGAAGATTCAAAGAGAGTGAGATGCCAGCTCCTTTCATTCAGTCAGTAGCTTCAAACATTTCTGGTATATGAATAACATGATGTTTTTCAATGGCAAAAATCAATGAATATTGTAAATGCACAAACAGTAATTTCTCCGCATTGCAAGGTGCAATTCTGAAATTTTTTGCTTTTTCCTGCTCCTCTTAGCATGATAAAGAAGATTCAAAGAGAGTGAGATGCCAGCTCCTTTCATTCAGTCAGTAGCTTCAATCATTTCTGGATGTTTTTCAATGGCAAAAATCAATGAATATTGTAAATGCACAAACAGTAATTTCTCCGCATTGCAAGGTGCAATTCTGAAATTTTTTGCTTTTTCCTGCTCCTCTTAGCATGATAAAGAAGATTCAAAGAGAGTGAGATGCCAGCTCCTTTCATTCAGTCAGTAGCTTCAAACATTTCTGGTATATGAATAACATGATGTTTTTCAATGGCAAAAATCAATGAATATTGTAAATGCACAAACAGTAATTTCTCCGCATTGCAAGGTGCAATTCTGAAATTTTTTGCTTTTTCCTGCTCCTCTTAGCATGATAAAGAAGATTCAAAGAGAGTGAGATGCCAGCTCCTTTCATTCAGTCAGTAGCTTCAATCATTTCTGGACGTTTTTCAATGGCAAAAATCAATGAATATTGTAAATGCACAAACAGTAATTTCTCCGCATTGCAAGGTGCAATTCTGAAATTTTTTGCTTTTTCCTGCTCCTCTTAGCATGATAAAGAAGATTCAAAGAGAGTGAGATGTCAGCTCCTTTCATTCAGTCAGTAGCTTCAAACATTTCTGGTATATGAATAACATGATGTTTTTCAATGGCAAAAATCAATGAATATTGTAAATGCACAAACAGTAATTTCTCCGCATTGCAAGGTGCAATTCTGAAATTTTTTGCTTTTTCCTGCTCCTCTTAGCATGATAAAGAAGATTCAAAGAGAGTGAGATGTCAGCTCCTTTCATTCAGTCAGTAGCTTCAAACATTTCTGGTATATGAATAACATGATGTTTTTCAATGGCAAAAATCAATGAATATTGTAAATGCACAAACAGTAATTTCTCCGCATTGCAAGGTGCAATTCTGAAATTTTTTGCTTTTTCCTGCTCCTCTTAGCATGATAAAGAAGATTCAAAGAGAGTGAGATGCCAGCTCCTTTCGTTCAGTCAGTAGCTTCAATCATTTCTGGACGTTTTTCAATGGCAAAAATCATTGAATATTATAAATGCACAAACAGTAATTTCTCCGCATTGCAAGGTGCAATTCTGAAATTTTTTGCTTTTTCCCGCTCCTCTTAGCATGATAAAGAAGATTCAAAGAGAGTGAGGTGCCAGCTCCTTTCATTCAGTCAGTAGCTTCAAACATTTCTGGTATATGAATAACATGTTTTTCAATGGCAAAAATCAATGAATATTGTAAATGCACAAACAGTAATTTCTCCGCATTGCAAGGTGCAATTCTGAAATTTTTTGCTTTTTCCTGCTCCTCTTAGCATGATAAAGAAGATTCAAAGAGAGTGAGATGCCAGCTCCTTTCATTCAGTCAGTAGCTTCAATCATTTCTGGACGTTTTTCAATGGCAAAAATCAATGAATATTGTAAATGCACAAACAGTAATTTCTCCGCATTGCAAGGTGCAATTCTGAAATTTTTTGCTTTTTCCTGCTCCTCTTAGCATGATAAAGAAGATTCAAAGAGAGTGAGATGTCAGCTCCTTTCATTCAGTCAGTAGCTTCAAACATTTCTGGTATATGAATAACGATGTTTTTCAATGGCAAAAATCAATGAATATTGTAAATGCACAAACAGTAATTTCTCCGCATTGCAAGGTGCAATTCTGAAATTTTTTGCTTTTTCCTGCTCCTCTTAGCATGATAAAGAAGATTCAAAGAGAGTGAGATGCCAGCTCCTTTCATTCAGTCAGTAGCTTCAATCATTTCTGGATGTTTTTCAATGGCAAAAATCAATGAATATTGTAAATGCACAAACAGTAATTTCTCCGCATTGCAAGGTGCAATTCTGAAATTTTTTGCTTTTTCCTGCTCCTCTTAGCATGATAAAGAAGATTCAAAGAGAGTGAGATGCCAGCTCCTTTCGTTCAGTCAGTAGCTTCAATCATTTCTGGACGTTTTTCAATGGCAAAAATCATTGAATATTATAAATGCACAAACAGTAATTTCTCCGCATTGCAAGGTGCAATTCTGAAATTTTTTACTTTTTCCTGCTCCTCTTAGCATGATAAAGAAGATTCAAAGAGAGTGAGATGCCAGCTCCTTTCATTCAGTCAGTAGCTTCAAACATTTCTGGTATATGAATAACATGATGTTTTTCAATGGCAAAAATCAATGAATATTGTAAATGCACAAACAGTAATTTCTCCGCATTGCAAGGTGCAAGTCTGAAATTTTTTGCTTTTTCCTGCTCCTCTTAGCATGATAAAGAAGATTCAAAGAGAGTGAGATGCCAGCTACTTTCATTCAGTCAGTAGCTTCAATCATTTCTGGACGTTTTTCAATGGTAAAAATCAATGAATATTGTAAATGCACAAACAGTAATTTCTCCACATTGCAAGGTGCAATTCTGAAATTGTTTGCTTTTTCCTGCTCCTCTTAGCATGATAAAGAAGATTCAAAGAGAGTGAGATGCCAGCTCCTTTCATTCAGTCAGTAGCTTCAAACATTTCTGGTATATGAATAACATGATGTTTTTCAATGGCAAAAATCAATGAATATTGTAAATGCACAAACAGTAATTTCTCCGCATTGCAAGGTGCAAGTCTGAAATTTTTTGCTTTTTCCTGCTCCTCTTAGCATGATAAAGAAGATTCAAAGAGAGTGAGATGCCAGCTACTTTCATTCAGTCAGTAGCTTCAATCATTTCTGGACGTTTTTCAATGGTAAAAATCAATGAATATTGTAAATGCACAAACAGTAATTTCTCCGCATTGCAAGGTGCAATTCTGAAATTTTTTGCTTTTTCCTGCTCCTCTTAGCATGATAAAGAAGATTCAAAGAGAGTGAGATGTCAGCTCCTTTCATTCAGTCAGTAGCTTCAAACATTTCTGGTATATGAATAACATGATGTTTTTCAATGGCAAAAATCAATGAATATTGTAAATGCACAAACAGTAATTTCTCCGCATTGCAAGGTGCAATTCTGAAATTTTTTGCTTTTTCCTGCTCCTCTTAGCATGATAAAGAAGATTCAAAGAGAGTGAGATGCCAGCTCCTTTCGTTCAGTCAGTAGCTTCAATCATTTCTGGACGTTTTTCAATGGCAAAAATCATTGAATATTATAAATGCACAAACAGTAATTTCTCCGCATTGCAAGGTGCAATTCTGAAATTTTTTGCTTTTTCCCGCTCCTCTTAGCATGATAAAGAAGATTCAATGAGAGTGAGGTGCCAGCTCCTTTCATTCAGTCAGTAGCTTCAAACATTTCTGGTATATGAATAACATGTTTTTCAATGGCAAAAATCAATGAATATTGTAAATGCACAAACAGTAATTTCTCCGCATTGCAAGGTGCAATTCTGAAATTTTTTGCTTTTTCCTGCTCCTCTTAGCATGATAAAGAAGATTCAAAGAGAGTGAGATGCCAGCTCCTTTCATTCAGTCAGTAGCTTCAATCATTTCTGGACGTTTTTCAATGGCAAAAATCAATGAATATTGTAAATGCACAAACAGTAATTTCTCCGCATTGCAAGGTGCAATTCTGAAATTTTTTGCTTTTTCCTGCTCCTCTTAGCATGATAAAGAAGATTCAAAGAGAGTGAGATGTCAGCTCCTTTCATTCAGTCAGTAGCTTCAAACATTTCTGGTATATGAATAACATGATGTTTTTCAATGGCAAAAATCAATGAATATTGTAAATGCACAAACAGTAATTTCTCCGCATTGCAAGGTGCAATTCTGAAATTTTTTGCTTTTTCCTGCTCCTCTTAGCATGATAAAGAAGATTCAAAGAGAGTGAGATGCCAGCTCCTTTCATTCAGTCAGTAGCTTCAATCATTTCTGGATGTTTTTCAATGGCAAAAATCAATGAATATTGTAAATGCACAAACAGTAATTTCTCCGCATTGCAAGGTGCAATTCTGAAATTTTTTGCTTTTTCCTGCTCCTCTTAGCATGATAAAGAAGATTCAGAGTGAGATGCCAGCTCCTTTCGTTCAGTCAGTAGCTTCAATCATTTCTGGACGTTTTTCAATGGCAAAAATCATTGAATATTATAAATGCACAAACAGTAATTTCTCCGCATTGCAAGGTGCAATTCTGAAATTTTTTACTTTTTCCTGCTCCTCTTAGCATGATAAAGAAGATTCAAAGAGAGTGAGATGCCAGCTCCTTTCATTCAGTCAGTAGCTTCAAACATTTCTGGTATATGAATAACATGATGTTTTTCAATGGCAAAAATCAATGAATATTGTAAATGCACAAACAGTAATTTCTCCGCATTGCAAGGTGCAAGTCTGAAATTTTTTGCTTTTTCCTGCTCCTCTTAGCATGATAAAGAAGATTCAAAGAGAGTGAGATGCCAGCTACTTTCATTCAGTCAGTAGCTTCAATCATTTCTGGACGTTTTTCAATGGTAAAAATCAATGAATATTGTAAATGCACAAACAGTAATTTCTCCACATTGCAAGGTGCAATTCTGAAATTGTTTGCTTTTTCCTGCTCCTCTTAGCATGATAAAGAAGATTCAAAGAGAGTGAGATGCCAGCTCCTTTCATTCAGTCAGTAGCTTCAAACATTTCTGGTATATGAATAACATGATGTTTTTCAATGGCAAAAATCAATGAATATTGTAAATGCACAAACAGTAATTTCTCCGCATTGCAAGGTGCAATTCTGAAATTTTTTGCTTTTTCCTGCTCCTCTTAGCATGATAAAGAAGATTCAAAGAGAGTGAGATGCCAGCTCCTTTCATTCAGTCAGTAGCTTCAAACATTTCTGGTATATGAATAACATGATGTTTTTCAATGGCAAAAATCAATGAATATTGTAAATGCACAAACAGTAATTTCTCCGCATTGCAAGGTGCAAGTTTGAAATTTTTTGCTTTTTCCTGCTCCTCTTAGCATGATAAAGAAGATTCAAAGAGAGTGAGATGCCAGCTACTTTCATTCAGTCAGTAGCTTCAATCATTTCTGGACGTTTTTCAATCGTAAAAATCAATGAATATTGTAAATGCACAAACAGTAATTTCTCCACATTGCAAGGTGCAATTCTGAAATTTTTTGCTTTTTCCTGCTCCTCTTAGCATGATAAAGAAGATTCAAAGAGAGTGAGATGCCAGCTCCTTTCATTCAGTCAGTAGCTTCAAACATTTCTGGTATATGAATAACATGATGTTTTTCAATGGCAAAAATCAATGAATATTGTAAATGCACAAACAGTAATTTCTCCGCATTGCAAGGTGCAATTCTGAAATTTTTTGCTTTTTCCTGCTCCTCTTAGCATGATAAAGAAGATTCAAAGAGAGTGAGATGCCAGCTCTTTTCATTCAGTCAGTAGCTTCAATCATTTCTGGATGTTTTTCAATGGCAAAAATCAATGAATATTGTAAATGCACAAACAGTAATTTCTCCGCATTGCAAGGTGCAATTCTGAAATCTTTTGCTTTTTCCTGCTCCTCTTAGCATGATAAAGAAGATTCAAAGAGAGTGTGATGTCAGCTCCTTTCATTCAGTCAGTAGCTTCAAACATTTCTGGTATATGAATAACATGATGTTTTTCAATGGCAAAAATCAATGAATATTGTAAATGCACAAACAGTAATTTCTCCGCATTGCAAGGTGCAATTCTGAAATTTTTTGCTTTTTCCTGCTCCTCTTAGCATGATAAAGAAGATTCAAAGAGAGTGAGATGCCAGCTCCTTTCATTCAGTCAGTAGCTTCAATCATTTCTGGATGTTTTTCAATGGCAAAAATCAATGAATATTGTAAATGTACAAACAGTAATTTCTCCGCATTGCAAGGTGCAATTCTGAAATTTTTTGCTTTTTCCTGCTCCTCTTAGCATGATAAAGAAGATTCAAAGAGAGTGAGATGCCAGCTCCTTTCATTCAGTCAGTACCTTCAATCATTTCTGGACGTTTTTCAATGGCAAAAATCAATGAATATTGTAAATGCACAAACAGTAATTTCTCCGCATTGCAAGGTGCAATTCTGAAATTTTTTGCTTTTTCCCGCTCCTCTTAGCATGATAAAGAAGATTCAAAGAGAGTGAGGTGCCAGCTCCTTTCATTCAGTCAGTAGCTTCAAACATTTCTGGTATATGAATAACATGTTTTTCAATGGCAAAAATCAATGAATATTGTAAATGCACAAACAGTAATTTCTCTGCATTGCAAGGTGCAATTCTGAAATTTTTTGATTTTTCCTGCTCCTCTTAGCATGATAAAGAAGATTCAAAGAGAGTGAGATGCCAGCTCCTTTCATTCAGTCAGTAGCTTCAATCATTTCTGGACATTTTTCAATGGCAAAAATTAATGAAGATTGTAAATGCACAAACAGTAATTTCTCCGCATTGCAAGGTGCAATTCTGAAATTTTTTGCTTTTTCCTGCTCCTCTTAGCATGATAAAGAAGATTCAAAGAGAGTGAGATGCCAGCTCCTTTCATTCAGTCAGTAGCTTCAAACATTTCTGGTATATGAATAACATGATGTTTTTCAATGGCAAAAATCAATGAATATTGTAAATGCACAAACAGTAATTTCTCCGCATTGCAAGGTGCAAGTCTGAAATTTTTTGCTTTTTCCTACTCCTCTTAGCATGATAAAGAAGATTCAAAGAGAGTGAGATGCCAGTTACTTTCATTCAGTCAGTAGCTTCAATCATTTCTGGACGTTTTTCAATGGTAAAAATCAATGAATATTGTAAATGCACAAACAGTAATTTCTCCACATTGCAAGGTGCAATTCTGAAATTTTTTGCTTTTTCCTGCTCCTCTTAGCATGATAAAGAAGATTGAAAGAGAGTGAGATGCCAGCTCCTTTCATTCAGTCAGTAGCTTCAAACATTTCTGGTATATGAATAACATGATGTTTTTCAATGGCAAAAATCAATGAATATTGTAAATGCACAAACAGTAATTTCTCCGCATTGCAAGGTGCAATTCTGAAATTTTTTGCTTTTTCCTGCTCCTCTTAGCATGATAAAGAAGATTCAAAGAGAGTGAGATGCCAGCTCCTTTCATTCAGTCAGTAGCTTCAAACATTTCTGGTATATGAATAACATGATGTTTTTCAATGGCAAAAATCAATGAATATTGTAAATGCACAAACAGTAATTTCTCCGCATTGCAAGGTGCAATTCTACCAGAAATGTTTGAAGCTACTGACTGAATGAAAGGAGCTGGCATCTCACTCTCTTTGAATCTTCTTTATCATGCTAGGATTAACAGGAAAAAGCAAAAAATTTCAGAATTGCACCTTGCAATGTGGAGATATTACTGTTTGTGCATTTACAATATTCATTGATTTTTGCCATTGAAAAACATGTTTTTCATATACCAGAAATGTTTGAAGCTACTGACTGAATGAAAGGAGCTGGCATCTCACTCTCTTTGAATCTTCTTTATCATGCTAGGATTAACAGGAAAAAGCTAAAAATTTCAGAATTGCACCGTGCAATGTGGAGATATTACTGTTTGTGCATTTACAATATTCATTGATTTTTGCCATTGAAAAACATGTTTTTCATATACCAGAAATGTTTGAAGCTACTGACTGAATGAAAGGAGCTGGCATCTCACTCTCTTTGAATTTTCTTTATCATGCTAGGATTAGCAGGAAAAAGCAAAAAATTTCAGAATTGCACCTTGCAATGTGGAGATATTACTGTTTGTGCATTTACAATATTCATTGATTTTTGCCATTGAAAAACATGTTTTTCATATACCAGAAATGTTTGAAGCTACTGACTGAATGAAAGGAGCTGGCATCTCACTCTCTTTGAATCTTCTTTATCATGCTAGGATTAACAGGAAAAAGCTTAAAATTTCAGAATTGCACCGTGCAATGTGGAGATATTACTGTTTGTGCATTTACAATATTCATTGATTTTTGCCATTGAAAAACATGTTTTTCATATACCAGAAATGTTTGAAGCTACTGACTGAATGAAAGGAGCTGGCGTCTCACTCTCTTTGAATCTTCTTTATCATGCTAGGATTAGCAGGAAAAAGCAAAAAATTTCAGAATTGCACCTTGCAATGTGGAGATATTACTGTTTGTGCATTTACAATATTCATTGATTTTTGCCATTGAAAAACATGTTTTTCATATACCAGAAATGTTTGAAGCTACTGACTGAATGAAAGGAGCTGGCATCTCACTCTCTTTGAATCTTCTTTATCATGCTAGGATTAACAGGAAAAAGCTAAAAATTTCAGAATTGCACCGTGCAATGTGGAGATATTACTGTTTGTGCATTTACAATATTCATTGATTTTTGCCATTGAAAAACATGTTTTTCATATACCAGAAATGTTTGAAGCTACTGACTGAATGAAAGGAGCTGGCATCTCACTCTCTTTGAATCTTCTTTATCATGCTAGGATTAGCAGGAAAAAGCAAAAAATTTCCGAATTGCACCTTGCAATGTGGAGATATTACTGTTTGTGCATTTACAATATTCATTGATTTTTGCCATTGAAAAACATGTTTTTCATATACCAGAAATGTTTGAAGCTACTGACTGAATGAAAGGAGCTGGCATCTCACTCTCTTTGAATCTTCTTTATCATGCTAGGATTAGCAGGATAAAGCAAAAAATTTCAGAATTGCACCTTGCAATGTGGAGATATTACTGTTTGTGCATTTACAATATTCATTGATTTTTGCCATTGAAAAACATGTTTTTCATATACCAGAAATGTTTGAAGCTACTGACTGAATGAAAGGAGCTGGCATCTCACTCTCTTTGAATCTTCTTTATCATGCTAGGATTAGCAGGAAAAAGCAAAAAATTTCAGAATTGCACCTTGCAATGTGGAGATATTACTGTTTGTGCATTTACAATATTCATTGATTTTTGCCATTGAAAAACATGTTTTTCATATACCAGAAATGTTTGAAGCTACTGACTGAATGAAAGGAGCTGGCATCTCACTCTCTTTGAATCTTCTTTATCATGCTAGGATTAACAGGAAAAAGCTAAAAATTTCAGAATTGCACCGTGCAATGTGGAGATATTACTGTTTGTGCATTTACAATATTCATTGATTTTTGCCATTGAAAAACATGTTTTTCATATACCAGAAATGTTTGAAGCTACTGACTGAATGAAAGGAGCTGGCATCTCACTCTCTTTGAATCTTCTTTATCATGCTAGGATTAGCAGGAAAAAGCAAAAAATTTCCGAATTGCACCTTGCAATGTGGAGATATTACTGTTTGTGCATTTACAATATTCATTGATTTTTGCCATTGAAAAACATGTTTTTCATATACCAGAAATGTTTGAAGCTACTGACTGAATGAAAGGAGCTGGCATCTCACTCTCTTTGAATCTTCTTTATCATGCTAGGATTAGCAGGATAAAGCAAAAAATTTCAGAATTGCACCTTGCAATGTGGAGATATTACTGTTTGTGCATTTACAATATTCATTGATTTTTGCCATTGAAAAACATGTTTTTCATATACCAGAAATGTTTGAAGCTACTGACTGAATGAAAGGAGCTGGCATCTCACTCTCTTTGAATCTTCTTTATCATGCTAGGATTAACAGGAAAAAGCAAAAAATTTCAGAATTGCACCTTGCAATGTGGAGATATTACTGTTTGTGCATTTACAATATTCATTGATTTTTGCCATTGAAAAACGTCCAGAAATGTTTGAAGCTACTGACTGAATGAAAGGAGCTGGCATCTCACTCTCTTTGAATCTTCTTTATCATGCTAGGATTAGCAGGAAAAAGCAAAAAATTTCAGAATTGCACCGTGCAATGTGGAGATATTACTGTTTGTGCATTTACAATATTCATTGATTTTTGCCATTGAAAAACATGTTTTTCATATACCAGAAATGTTTGAAGCTACTGACTGATTGAAAGGAGCTGGCATCTCACTCTCTTTGAATCTTCTTTATCATGCTAGGATTAGCAGGAAAAAGCAAAAAATTTCAGAATTGCACCTTGCAATGTGGAGATATTACTGTTTGTGCATTTACAATATTCATTGATTTTTGCCATTGAAAAACATGTTTTTCATATACCAGAAATGTTTGAAGCTACTGACTGAATGAAAGGAGCTGGCATCTCACTCTCTTTGAATCTTCTTTATCATGCTAGGATTAACAGGAAAAAGCAAAAAATTTCAGAATTGCACCTTGCAATGTGGAGATATTACTGTTTGTGCATTTACAATATTCATTGATTTTTGCCATTGAAAAACATGTTTTTCATATACCAGAAATGTTTGAAGCTACTGACTGAATGAAAGGAGCTGGCATATCACTCTCTTTGAATCTTCTTTATCATGCTAGGATTAACAGGAAAAAGCAAAAAATTTCAGAATTGCACCTTGCAATGTGGAGATATTACTGTTTGTGCATTTACAATATTCATTGATTTTTGCCATTGAAAAACGTCCAGAAATGTTTGAAGCTACTGACTGAATGAAAGGAGCTGGCATCTCACTCTCTTTGAATCTTCTTTATCATGCTAGGATTAACAGGAAAAAGCTAAAAATTTCAGAATTGCACCGTGCAATGTGGAGATATTACTGTTTGTGCATTTACAATATTCATTGATTTTTGCCATTGAAAAACATGTTTTTCATATACCAGAAATGTTTGAAGCTACTGACTGAATGCAAGGAGCTGGCATCTCACTCTCTTTGAATCTTCTTTATCATGCTAGGATTAGCAGGAAAAAGCAAAAAATTTCAGAATTGCACCTTGCAATGTGGAGATATTACTGTTTGTGCATTTACAATATTCATTGATTTTTGCCATTGAAAAACATGTTTTTCATATACCAGAAATGTTTGAAGCTACTGACTGAATGAAAGGAGCTGGCATCTCACTCTCTTTGAATCTTCTTTATCATGCTAGGATTAACAGGAAAAAGCTAAAAATTTCAGAATTGCACCGTGCAATGTGGAGATATTACTGTTTGTGCATTTACAATATTCATTGATTTTTGCCATTGAAAAACATGTTTTTCATATACCAGAAATGTTTGAAGCTACTGACTGAATGAAAGGAGCTGGCATCTCACTCTCTTTGAATCTTCTTTATCATGCTAGGATTAACAGGAAAAAGCTAAAAATTTCAGAATTGCACCGTGCAATGTGGAGATATTACTGTTTGTGCATTTACAATATTCATTGATTTTTGCCATTGAAAAACATGTTTTTCATATACCAGAAATGTTTGAAGCTACTGACTGAATGAAAGGAGCTGGCATCTCACTCTCTTTGAATCTTGTTTATCATGCTAGGATTAGCAGGAAAAAGCAAAAAATTTCAGAATTGCACCTTGCAATGTGGAGATATTACTGTTTGTGCATTTACAATATTCATTGATTTTTGCCATTGAAAAACGTCCAGAAATGTTTGAAGCTACTGACTGAATGAAAGGAGCTGGCATCTCACTCTCTTTGAATCTTCTTTATCATGCTAGGATTAGCAGGAAAAAGCAAAAAATTTCAGAATTGCACCTTGCAATGTGGAGATATTACTGTTTGTGCATTTACAATATTCATTGATTTTTGCCATTGAAAAACATGTTTTTCATATACCAGAAATGTTTGAAGCTACTGACTGAATGAAAGGAGCTGGCATCTCACTCTGAATCTTCTTTATCATGCTAGGATTAGCAGGAAAAAGCAAACAATTTCAGAATTGCACCTTGCAATGTGGAGATATTACTGTTTGTGCATTTACAATATTCATTGATTTTTGCCATTGAAAAACATGTTTTTCATATACCAGAAATGTTTGAAGCTACTGACTGAATGAAAGGAGCTGGCATCTCACTCTCTTTGAATCTTCTTTATCATGCTAGGATTAACAGGAAAAAGCTAAAAATTTCAGAATTGCACCGTGCAATGTGGAGATATTACTGTTTGTGCATTTACAATATTCATTGATTTTTGCCATTGAAAAACATGTTTTTCATATACCAGAAATGTTTGAAGCTACTGACTGAATGAAAGGAGCTGGCATCTCACTCTCTTTGAATCTTCTTTATCATGCTAGGATTAGCAGGATAAAGCAAAAAATTTCAGAATTGCACCTTGCAATGTGGAGATATTACTGTTTGTGCATTTACAATATTCATTGATTTTTGCCATTGAAAAACATGTTTTTCATATACCAGAAATGTTTGAAGCTACTGACTGAATGAAAGGAGCTGGCATCTCACTCTCTTTGAATCTTCTTTATCATGCTAGGATTAACAGGAAAAAGCAAAAAATTTCAGAATTGCACCTTGCAATGTGGAGATATTACTGTTTGTGCATTTACAATATTCATTGATTTTTGCCATTGAAAAACGTCCAGAAATGTTTGAAGCTACTGACTGAATGAAAGGAGCTGGCATCTCACTCTCTTTGAATCTTCTTTATCATGCTAGGATTAGCAGGAAAAAGCAAAAAATTTCAGAATTGCACCGTGCAATGTGGAGATATTACTGTTTGTGCATTTACAATATTCATTGATTTTTGCCATTGAAAAACATGTTTTTCATATACCAGAAATGTTTGAAGCTACTGACTGATTGAAAGGAGCTGGCATCTCACTCTCTTTGAATCTTCTTTATCATGCTAGGATTAGCAGGAAAAAGCAAAAAATTTCAGAATTGCACCTTGCAATGTGGAGATATTACTGTTTGTGCATTTACAATATTCATTGATTTTTGCCATTGAAAAACGTTTTTCATATACCAGAAATGTTTGAAGCTACTGACTGAATGAAAGGAGCTGGCATCTCACTCTGAATCTTCTTTATCATGCTAGGATTAGCAGGAAAAAGCAAACAATTTCAGAATTGCACCTTGCAATGTGGAGATATTACTGTTTGTGCATTTACAATATTCATTGATTTTTGCCATTGAAAAACATGTTTTTCATATACCAGAAATGTTTGAAGCTACTGACTGAATGAAAGGAGCTGGCATCTCACTCTCTTTGAATCTTCTTTATCATGCTAGGATTAACAGGAAAAAGCTAAAAATTTCAGAATTGCACCGTGCAATGTGGAGATATTACTGTTTGTGCATTTACAATATTCATTGATTTTTGCCGTTGAAAAACATGTTTTTCATATACCAGAAATGTTTGAAGCTACTGACTGATTGAAAGGAGCTGGCATCTCACTCTCTTTGAATCTTCTTTATCATGCTAGGATTAGCAGGAAAAAGCAAAAAATTTCAGAATTGCACCTTGCAATGTGGAGATATTACTGTTTGTGCATTTACAATATTCATTGATTTTTGCCATTGAAAAACATGTTTTTCATATACCAGAAATGTTTGAAGCTACTGACTGAATGAAAGGAGCTGGCATCTCACTCTCTTTGAATCTTCTTTATCATGCTAGGATTAACAGGAAAAAGCAAAAAATTTCAGAATTGCACCTTGCAATGTGGAGATATTACTGTTTGTGCATTTACAATATTCATTGATTTTTGCCATTGAAAAACATGTTTTTCATATACCAGAAATGTTTGAAGCTACTGACTGAATGAAAGGAGCTGGCATCTCACTCTCTTTGAATCTTCTTTATCATGCTAGGATTAACAGGAAAAAGCAAAAAATTTCAGAATTGCACCTTGCAATGTGGAGATATTACTGTTTGTGCATTTACAATATTCATTGATTTTTGCCATTGAAAAACGTCCAGAAATGTTTGAAGCTACTGACTGAATGAAAGGAGCTGGCATCTCACTCTCTTTGAATCTTCTTTATCATGCTAGGATTAACAGGAAAAAGCTAAAAATTTCAGAATTGCACCGTGCAATGTGGAGATATTACTGTTTGTGCATTTACAATATTCATTGATTTTTGCCATTGAAAAACATGTTTTTCATATACCAGAAATGTTTGAAGCTACTGACTGAATGAAAGGAGCTGGCATCTCACTCTCTTTGAATCTTCTTTATCATGCTAGGATTAGCAGGAAAAAGCAAAAAATTTCAGAATTGCACCTTGCAATGTGGAGATATTACTGTTTGTGCATTTACAATATTCATTGATTTTTGCCATTGAAAAACATGTTTTTCATATACCAGAAATGTTTGAAGCTACTGACTGAATGAAAGGAGCTGGCATCTCACTCTCTTTGAATCTTCTTTATCATGCTAGGATTAACAGGAAAAAGCAAAAAATTTCAGAATTGCACCTTGCAATGTGGAGATATTACTGTTTGTGCATTTACAATATTCATTGATTTTTGCCATTGAAAAACATGTTTTTCATATACCAGAAATGTTTGAAGCTACTGACTGAATGAAAGGAGCTGGCATCTCACTCTCTTTGAATCTTCTTTATCATGCTAGGATTAACAGGAAAAAGCTAAAAATTTCAGAATTGCACCGTGCAATGTGGAGATATTACTGTTTGTGCATTTACAATATTCATTGATTTTTGCCATTGAAAAACATGTTTTTCATATACCAGAAATGTTTGAAGCTACTGACTGAATGAAAGGAGCTGGCATCTCACTCTCTTTGAATCTTCTTTATCATGCTAGTATTAGCAGGAAAAAGCAAAAAATTTCAGAATTGCACCTTGCAATGTGGAGATATTACTGTTTGTGCATTTACAATATTCATTGATTTTTGCCATTGAAAAACATGTTTTTCATATACCAGAAATGTTTGAAGCTACTGACTGAATGAAAGGAGCTGGCATCTCACTCTCTTTGAATCTTCTTTATCATGCTAGGATTAACAGGAAAAAGCTAAAAATTTCAGAATTGCACCGTGCAATGTGGAGATATTACTGTTTGTGCATTTACAATATTCATTGATTTTTGCCATTGAAAAACATGTTTTTCATATACCAGAAATGTTTGAAGCTACTGACTGAATGAAAGGAGCTGGCATCTCACTCTCTTTGAATCTTCTTTATCATGCTAGGATTAGCAGGAAAAAGCAAAAAATTTCAGAATTGCACCTTGCAATGTGGAGATATTACTGTTTGTGCATTTACAATATTCATTGATTTTTGCCATTGAAAAACATGTTTTTCATATACCAGAAATGTTTGAAGCTACTGACTGAATGAAAGGAGCTGGCATCTCACTCTCTTTGAATCTTCTTTATCATGCTAGGATTAACAGGAAAAAGCAAAAAATTTCAGAATTGCACCTTGCAATGTGGAGATATTACTGTTTGTGCATTTACAATATTCATTGATTTTTGCCATTGAAAAACATGTTTTTCATATACCAGAAATGTTTGAAGCTACTGACTGAATGAAAGGAGCTGGCATCTCACTCTCTTTGAATCTTCTTTATCATGCTAGGATTAACAGGAAAAAGCTAAAAATTTCAGAATTGCACCGTGCAATGTGGAGATATTACTGTTTGTGCATTTACAATATTCATTGATTTTTGCCATTGAAAAACATGTTTTTCATATACCAGAAATGTTTGAAGCTACTGACTGAATGAAAGGAGCTGGCATCTCACTCTCTTTGAATCTTCTTTATCATGCTAGGATTAGCAGGAAAAAGCAAAAAATTTCAGAATTGCACCTTGCAATGTGGAGATATTACTGTTTGTGCATTTACAATATTCATTGATTTTTGCCATTGAAAAACATGTTTTTCATATACCAGAAATGTTTGAAGCTACTGACTGAATGAAAGGAGCTGGCATCTCACTCTCTTTGAATCTTCTTTATCATGCTAGGATTAACAGGAAAAAGCTAAAAATTTCAGAATTGCACCGTGCAATGTGGAGATATTACTGTTTGTGCATTTACAATATTCATTGATTTTTGCCATTGAAAAACATGTTTTTCATATACCAGAAATGTTTGAAGCTACTGACTGAATGAAAGGAGCTGGCATCTCACTCTCTTTGAATCTTCTTTATCATGCTAGGATTAGCAGGAAAAAGCAAAAAATTTCAGAATTGCACCTTGCAATGTGGAGATATTACTGTTTGTGCATTTACAATATTCATTGATTTATGCCATTGAAAAACATGTTTTTCATATACCAGAAATGTTTGAAGCTACTGACTGAATGAAAGGAGCTGGCATCTCACTCTCTTTGAATCTTCTTTATCATGCTAGGATTAACAGGAAAAAGCAAAAAATTTCAGAATTGCACCTTGCAATGTGGAGATATTACTGTTTGTGCATTTACAATATTCATTGATTTTTGCCATTGAAAAACATGTTTTTCATATACCAGAAATGTTTGAAGCTACTGACTGAATGAAAGGAGCTGGCATCTCACTCTCTTTGAATCTTCTTTATCATGCTAGGATTAACAGGAAAAAGCTAAAAATTTCAGAATTGCACCGTGCAATGTGGAGATATTACTGTTTGTGCATTTACAATATTCATTGATTTTTGCCATTGAAAAACATGTTTTTCATATACCAGAAATGTTTGAAGCTACTGACTGAATGAAAGGAGCTGGCATCTCACTCTCTTTGAATCTTCTTTATCATGCTAGGATTAGCAGGAAAAAGCAAAAAATTTCAGAATTGCACCTTGCAATGTGGAGATATTACTGTTTGTGCATTTACAATATTCATTGATTTTTGCCATTGAAAAACATGTTTTTCATATACCAGAAATGTTTGAAGCTACTGACTGAATGAAAGGAGCTGGCATCTCACTCTCTTTGAATCTTCTTTATCATGCTAGGATTAACAGGAAAAAGCAAAAAATTTCAGAATTGCACCTTGCAATGTGGAGATATTACTGTTTGTGCATTTACAATATTCATTGATTTTTGCCATTGAAAAACATGTTTTTCATATACCAGAAATGTTTGAAGCTACTGACTGAATGAAAGGAGCTGGCATCTCACTCTCTTTGAATCTTCTTTATCATGCTAGGATTAACAGGAAAAAGCTAAAAATTTCAGAATTGCACCGTGCAATGTGGAGATATTACTGTTTGTGCATTTACAATATTCATTGATTTTTGCCATTGAAAAACATGTTTTTCATATACCAGAAATGTTTGAAGCTACTGACTGAATGAAAGGAGCTGGCATCTCACTCTCTTTGAATCTTCTTTATCATGCTAGGATTAGCAGGAAAAAGCAAAAAATTTCAGAATTGCACCTTGCAATGTGGAGATATTACTGTTTGTGCATTTACAATATTCATTGATTTTTGCCATTGAAAAACATGTTTTTCATATACCAGAAATGTTTGAAGCTACTGACTGAATGAAAGGAGCTGGCATCTCACTCTCTTTGAATCTTCTTTATCATGCTAGGATTAGCAGGAAAAAGCAAAAAATTTCAGAATTGCACCTTGCAATGTGGAGATATTACTGTTTGTGCATTTACAATATTCATTGATTTTTGCCATTGAAAAACATGTTTTTCATATACCAGAAATGTTTGAAGCTACTGACTGAATGAAAGGAGCTGGCATCTCACTCTCTTTGAATCTTCTTTATCATGCTAGGATTAACAGGAAAAAGCAAAAAATTTCAGAATTGCACCTTGCAATGTGGAGATATTACTGTTTGTGCATTTACAATATTCATTGATTTTTGCCATTGAAAAACATGTTTTTCATATACCAGAAATGTTTGAAGCTACTGACTGAATGAAAGGAGCTGGCATCTCACTCTCTTTGAATCTTCTTTATCATGCTAGGATTAACAGGAAAAAGCTAAAAATTTCAGAATTGCACCGTGCAATGTGGAGATATTACTGTTTGTGCATTTACAATATTCATTGATTTTTGCCATTGAAAAACATGTTTTTCATATACCAGAAATGTTTGAAGCTACTGACTGAATGAAAGGAGCTGGCATCTCACTCTCTTTGAATCTTCTTTATCATGCTAGGATTAGCAGGAAAAAGCAAAAAATTTCAGAATTGCACCTTGCAATGTGGAGATATTACTGTTTGTGCATTTACAATATTCATTGATTTTTGCCATTGAAAAACATGTTTTTCATATACCAGAAATGTTTGAAGCTACTGACTGAATGAAAGGAGCTGGCATCTCACTCTCTTTGAATCTTCTTTATCATGCTAGGATTAACAGGAAAAAGCTAAAAATTTCAGAATTGCACCGTGCAATGTGGAGATATTACTGTTTGTGCATTTACAATATTCATTGATTTTTGCCATTGAAAAACATGTTTTTCATATACCAGAAATGTTTGAAGCTACTGACTGAATGAAAGGAGCTGGCATCTCACTCTCTTTGAATCTTCTTTATCATGCTAGGATTAGCAGGAAAAAGCAAAAAATTTCAGAATTGCACCTTGCAATGTGGAGATATTACTGTTTGTGCATTTACAATATTCATTGATTTATGCCATTGAAAAACATGTTTTTCATATACCAGAAATGTTTGAAGCTACTGACTGAATGAAAGGAGCTGGCATCTCACTCTCTTTGAATCTTCTTTATCATGCTAGGATTAACAGGAAAAAGCAAAAAATTTCAGAATTGCACCTTGCAATGTGGAGATATTACTGTTTGTGCATTTACAATATTCATTGATTTTTGCCATTGAAAAACATGTTTTTCATATACCAGAAATGTTTGAAGCTACTGACTGAATGAAAGGAGCTGGCATCTCACTCTCTTTGAATCTTCTTTATCATGCTAGGATTAACAGGAAAAAGCTAAAAATTTCAGAATTGCACCGTGCAATGTGGAGATATTACTGTTTGTGCATTTACAATATTCATTGATTTTTGCCATTGAAAAACATGTTTTTCATATACCAGAAATGTTTGAAGCTACTGACTGAATGAAAGGAGCTGGCATCTCACTCTCTTTGAATCTTCTTTATCATGCTAGGATTAGCAGGAAAAAGCAAAAAATTTCAGAATTGCACCTTGCAATGTGGAGATATTACTGTTTGTGCATTTACAATATTCATTGATTTTTGCCATTGAAAAACATGTTTTTCATATACCAGAAATGTTTGAAGCTACTGACTGAATGAAAGGAGCTGGCATCTCACTCTCTTTGAATCTTCTTTATCATGCTAGGATTAACAGGAAAAAGCAAAAAATTTCAGAATTGCACCTTGCAATGTGGAGATATTACTGTTTGTGCATTTACAATATTCATTGATTTTTGCCATTGAAAAACATGTTTTTCATATACCAGAAATGTTTGAAGCTACTGACTGAATGAAAGGAGCTGGCATCTCACTCTCTTTGAATCTTCTTTATCATGCTAGGATTAACAGGAAAAAGCTAAAAATTTCAGAATTGCACCGTGCAATGTGGAGATATTACTGTTTGTGCATTTACAATATTCATTGATTTTTGCCATTGAAAAACATGTTTTTCATATACCAGAAATGTTTGAAGCTACTGACTGAATGAAAGGAGCTGGCATCTCACTCTCTTTGAATCTTCTTTATCATGCTAGGATTAGCAGGAAAAAGCAAAAAATTTCAGAATTGCACCTTGCAATGTGGAGATATTACTGTTTGTGCATTTACAATATTCATTGATTTTTGCCATTGAAAAACATGTTTTTCATATACCAGAAATGTTTGAAGCTACTGACTGAATGAAAGGAGCTGGCATCTCACTCTCTTTGAATCTTCTTTATCATGCTAGGATTAACAGGAAAAAGCTAAAAATTTCAGAATTGCACCGTGCAATGTGGAGATATTACTGTTTGTGCATTTACAATATTCATTGATTTTTGCCATTGAAAAACATGTTTTTCATATACCAGAAATGTTTGAAGCTACTGACTGAATGAAAGGAGCTGGCATCTCACTCTCTTTGAATCTTCTTTATCATGCTAGGATTAGCAGGAAAAAGCAAAAAATTTCAGAATTGCACCTTGCAATGTGGAGATATTACTGTTTGTGCATTTACAATATTCATTGATTTTTGCCATTGAAAAACATGTTTTTCATATACCAGAAATGTTTGAAGCTACTGACTGAATGAAAGGAGCTGGCATCTCACTCTCTTTGAATCTTCTTTATCATGCTAGGATTAACAGGAAAAAGCAAAAAATTTCAGAATTGCACCTTGCAATGTGGAGATATTACTGTTTGTGCATTTACAATATTCATTGATTTTTGCCATTGAAAAACATGTTTTTCATATACCAGAAATGTTTGAAGCTACTGACTGAATGAAAGGAGCTGGCATCTCACTCTCTTTGAATCTTCTTTATCATGCTAGGATTAACAGGAAAAAGCTAAAAATTTCAGAATTGCACCGTGCAATGTGGAGATATTACTGTTTGTGCATTTACAATATTCATTGATTTTTGCCATTGAAAAACATGTTTTTCATATACCAGAAATGTTTGAAGCTACTGACTGAATGAAAGGAGCTGGCATCTCACTCTCTTTGAATCTTCTTTATCATGCTAGGATTAGCAGGAAAAAGCAAAAAATTTCAGAATTGCACCTTGCAATGTGGAGATATTACTGTTTGTGCATTTACAATATTCATTGATTTTTGCCATTGAAAAACATGTTTTTCATATACCAGAAATGTTTGAAGCTACTGACTGAATGAAAGGAGCTGGCATCTCACTCTCTTTGAATCTTCTTTATCATGCTAGGATTAACAGGAAAAAGCTAAAAATTTCAGAATTGCACCGTGCAATGTGGAGATATTACTGTTTGTGCATTTACAATATTCATTGATTTTTGCCATTGAAAAACATGTTTTTCATATACCAGAAATGTTTGAAGCTACTGACTGAATGAAAGGAGCTGGCATCTCACTCTCTTTGAATCTTCTTTATCATGCTAGGATTAACAGGAAAAAGCAAAAAATTTCAGAATTGCACCTTGCAATGTGGAGATATTACTGTTTGTGCATTTACAATATTCATTGATTTTTGCCATTGAAAAACGTTTTTCATATACCAGAAATGTTTGAAGCTACTGACTGAATGAAAGGAGCTGGCATCTCACTCTCTTTGAATCTTCTTTATCATGCTAGGATTAACAGGAAAAAGCTAAAAATTTCAGAATTGCACCTTGCAATGCGGAGAAATTACTGTTTGTGCATTTACAATATTCATTGATTTTTGCCATTGAAAAACATCATGTTATTCATATACCAGAAATGTTTGAAGCTACTGACTGAATGAAAGGAGCTGGCATCTCACTCTCTTTGAATCTTCTTTATCATGCTAAGAGGAGCAGGAAAAAGCAAAAAATTTCAGAATTGCACCTTGCAATGTGGAGAAATTACTGTTTGTGCATTTACAATATTCATTGATTTTTGCCATTGAAAAACATGTTTTTCATATACCAGAAATGTTTGAAGCTACTGACTGAATGAAAGGAGCTGGCATCTCACTCTCTTTGAATCTTCTTTATCATGCTAGGATTAGCAGGAAAAAGC
>NW_027369495.1:0-42293 GCF_046119375.1 Phyllobates terribilis
TGCCATTGAAAAACATTATGTTATTCATATACCAGAAATGATTGAAGCTACTGACTGAATGAAAGGAGCTGGCATCTCACTCTCTTTGAATCTTCTTTATCATGCTAAGAGGAGCAGGAAAAAGCAAAAAATTTCAGAATTGCACCTTGCAATGCGGAGAAATTACTGTTTGTGCATTTACAATATTCATTGATTTTTGCCATTGAAAAACGTCCAGAAATGATTGAAGCTACTGACTGAATGAAAGGAGCTGGCATCTCACTCTCTTTGAATCTTCTTTATCATGCTAAGAGGAGCAGGAAAAAGCAAAAAATTTCAGAATTGCACCTTGCAATGCGGAGAAATTACTGTTTGTGCATTTACAATATTCATTGATTTTTGCCATTGAAAAACGTCCAGAAATGATTGAAGCTACTGACTGAATGAAAGGAGCTGGCATCTCACTCTCTTTGAATCTTCTTTATCATGCTAAGAGGAGCAGGAAAAAGCAAAAAATTTCAGAATTGCACCTTGCAATGCGGAGAAATTACTGTTTGTGCTTTTACAATATTCATTGATTTTTGCCATTGAAAAACATCATGTTATTCATATACCAGAAATGTTTGAAGCTACTGACTGAATGAAAGGAGCTGGCATCTCACTCTCTTTGAATCTTCTTTATCATGCTAAGAGGAGCAGGAAAAAGCAAAAATTTCAGAATTGCACCTTGCAATGCGGAGAAATTACTGTTTGTGCATTTACAATATTCATTGATTTTTGCCATTGAAAAACGTCCAGAAATGATTGAAGCTACTGACTGAATGAAAGGAGCTGGCATCTCACTCTCTTTGAATCTTCTTTATCATGCTAAGAGGAGCAGGAAAAAGCAAAAAATTTCAGAATTGCACCTTGCAATGCGGAGAAATTACTGTTTGTGCTTTTACAATATTCATTGATTTTTGCCATTGAAAAACATCATGTTATTCATATACCAGAAATGTTTGAAGCTACTGACTGAATGAAAGGAGCTGGCATCTCACTCTCTTTGAATCTTCTTTATCATGCTAAGAGGAGCAGGAAAAAGCAAAAAATTTCAGAATTGCACCTTGCAATGCGGAGAAATTACTGTTTGTGCATTTACAATATTCATTGATTTTTGCCATTGAAAAATGTCCAGAAATGATTGAAGCTGCTGACTGAATGAAAGGAGCTGGCATCTCACTCTCTTTGAATCTTCTTTATCATGCTAAGAGGAGCAGGAAAAAGCAAAAAATTTCAGAATTGCACCTTGCAATGCGGAGAAATTACTGTTTGTGCATTTACAATATTCATTGATTTTTGCCATTGAAAAACATCATGTTATTCATATACCAGAAATGATTGAAGCTACTGACTGAATGAAAGGAGCTGGCATCTCACTCTCTTTGAATCTTCTTTATCATGCTAAGAGGAGCAGGAAAAAGCAAAAAATTTCAGAATTGCACCTTGCAATGCGGAGAAATTACTGTTTGTGCATTTACAATATTCATTGATTTTTGCCATTGAAAAACGTCCAGAAATGATTGAAGCTACTGACTGAATGAAAGGAGCTGGCATCTCACTCTCTTTGAATCTTCTTTATCATGCTAAGAGGAGCAGGAAAAAGCAAAAAATTTCAGAATTGCACCTTGCAATGCGGAGAAATTACTGTTTGTGCTTTTACAATATTCATTGATTTTTGCCATTGAAAAACATCATGTTATTCATATACCAGAAATGTTTGAAGCTACTGACTGAATGAAAGGAGCTGGCATCTCACTCTCTTTGAATCTTCTTTATCATGCTAAGAGGAGCAGGAAAAAGCAAAAAATTTCAGAATTGCACCTTGCAATGCGGAGAAATTACTGTTTGTGCATTTACAATATTCATTGATTTTTGCCATTGAAAAATGTCCAGAAATGATTGAAGCTGCTGACTGAATGAAAGGAGCTGGCATCTCACTCTCTTTGAATCTTCTTTATCATGCTAAGAGGAGCAGGAAAAAGCAAAAAATTTCAGAATTGCACCTTGCAATGCGGAGAAATTACTGTTTGTGCATTTACAATATTCATTGATTTTTGCCATTGAAAAACATCATGTTATTCATATACCAGAAATGATTGAAGCTACTGACTGAATGAAAGGAGCTGGCATCTCACTCTCTTTGAATCTTCTTTATCATGCTAAGAGGAGCAGGAAAAAGCAAAAAATTTCAGAATTGCACCTTGCAATGCGGAGAAATTACTGTTTGTGCATTTACAATATTCATTGATTTTTGCCATTGAAAAACGTCCAGAAATGATTGAAGCTACTGACTGAATGAAAGGAGCTGGCATCTCACTCTCTTTGAATCTTCTTTATCATGCTAAGAGGAGCAGGAAAAAGCAAAAAATTTCAGAATTGCACCTTGCAATGCGGAGAAATTACTGTTTGTGCATTTACAATATTCATTGATTTTTGCCATTGAAAAACGTCCAGAAATGATTGAAGCTACTGACTGAATGAAAGGAGCTGGCATCTCACTCTCTTTGAATCTTCTTTATCATGCTAAGAGGAGCAGGAAAAAGCAAAAAATTTCAGAATTGCACCTTGCAATGCGGAGAAATTACTGTTTGTGCATTTACAATATTCATTGATTTTTGCCATTGAAAAACATCATGTTATTCATATACTAGAAATGTTTGAAGCTACTGACTGAATGAAAGGAGCTGACATCTCACTCTCTTTGAATCTTCTTTATCATGCTAAGAGGAGCAGGAAAAAGCAAAAAATTTCAGAATTGCACCTTGCAATGCGGAGAAATTACTGTTTGTGCATTTACAATATTCATTGATTTTTGCCATTGAAAAACGTCCAGAAATGATTGAAGCTACTGACTGAATGAAAGGAGCTGGCATCTCACTCTCTTTGAATCTTCTTTATCATGCTAAGAGGAGCAGGAAAAAGCAAAAAATTTCAGAATTGCACCTTGCAATGCGGAGAAATTACTGTTTGTGCATTTACAATATTCATTGATTTTTGCCATTGAAAAACATCATGTTATTCATATACCAGAAATGATTGAAGCTACTGACTGAATGAAAGGAGCTGGCATCTCGCTCTCTTTGAATCTTCTTTATCATGCTAAGAGGAGCAGGAAAAAGCAAAAAATTTCAGAATTGCACCTTGCAATGCGGAGAAATTACTGTTTGTGCATTTACAATATTCATTGATTTTTGCCATTGAAAAACGTCCAGAAATGATTGAAGCTACTGACTGAATGAAAGGAGCTGGCATCTCACTCTCTTTGAATCTTCTTTATCATGCTAAGAGGAGCAGGAAAAAGCAAAAAATTTCAGAATTGCACCTTGCAATGTGGAGAAATTACTGTTTGTGCATTTACAATATTCATTGATTTTTGCCATTGAAAAACATTATGTTATTCATATACCAGAAATGATTGAAGCTACTGACTGAATGAAAGGAGCTGGCATCTCACTCTCTTTGAATCTTCTTTATCATGCTAAGAGGAGCAGGAAAAAGCAAAAAATTTCAGAATTGCACCTTGCAATGCGGAGAAATTACTGTTTGTGCATTTACAATATTCATTGATTTTTGCCATTGAAAAACGTCCAGAAATGATTGAAGCTACTGACTGAATGAAAGGAGCTGGCATCTCACTCTCTTTGAATCTTCTTTATCATGCTAAGAGGAGCAGGAAAAAGCAAAAAATTTCAGAATTGCACCTTGCAATGCGGAGAAATTACTGTTTGTGCTTTTACAATATTCATTGATTTTTGCCATTGAAAAACATCATGTTATTCATATACCAGAAATGTTTGAAGCTACTGACTGAATGAAAGGAGCTGGCATCTCACTCTCTTTGAATCTTCTTTATCATGCTAAGAGGAGCAGGAAAAAAGCAAAAAATTTCAGAATTGCACCTTGCAATGCGGAGAAATTACTGTTTGTGCATTTACAATATTCATTGATTTTTGCCATTGAAAAACGTCCAGAAATGATTGAAGCTACTGACTGAATGAAAGGAGCTGGCATCTCACTCTCCTTGAATCTTCTTTATCATGCTAAGAGGAGCAGGAAAAAGCAAAAAATTTCAGAATTGCACCTTGCAATGCGGAGAAATTACTGTTTGTGCATTTACAATATTCATTGATTTTTGCCATTGAAAAACGTCCAGAAATGATTGAAGCTACTGACTGAATGAAAGGAGCTGGCATCTCACTCTCTTTGAATCTTCTTTATCATGCTAAGAGGAGCAGGAAAAAGCAAAAAATTTCAGAATTGCAACTTGCAATGCGGAGAAATTACTGTTTGTGCATTTACAATATTCATTGATTTTTGCCATTGAAAAACATCATGTTATTCATATACCAGAAATGATTGAAGCTACTGACTGAATGAAAGGAGCTGGCATCTCACTCTCTTTGAATCTTCTTTATCATGCTAAGAGGAGCAGGAAAAAGCAAAAAATTTCAGAATTGCACCTTGCAATGCGGAGAAATTACTGTTTGTGCATTTACAATATTCATTGATTTTTGCCATTGAAAAACGTCCAGAAATGATTGAAGCTACTGACTGAATGAAAGGAGCTGGCATCTCACTCTCTTTGAATCTTCTTTATCATGCTAAGAGGAGCAGGAAAAAGCAAAAAATTTCAGAATTGCACCTTGCAATGCGGAGAAATTACTGTTTGTGCATTTACAATATTCACTGATTTTTGCCATTGAAAAACGTCCAGAAATGATTGAAGCAACTGACTGAATGAAAGGAGCTGGCATCTCACTCTCTTTGAATCTTCTTTATCATGCTAAGAGGAGCAGGAAAAAGCAAAAAATTTCAGAATTGCACCTTGCAATGCGGAGAAATTACTGTTTGTGCATTTACAATATTCATTGATTTTTGCCATTGAAAAACGTCCAGAAATAATTGAAGCTACTGACTGAATGAAAGGAGCTGGCATCTCACTCTCTTTGAATCTTCTTTATCATGCTAAGAGGAGCAGGAAAAAGCAAAAAATTTCAGAATTGCAACTTGCAATGCGGAGAAATTACTGTTTGTGCATTTACAATATTCATTGATTTTTGCCATTGAAAAACATCATGTTATTCATATACCAGAAATGATTGAAGCTACTGACTGAATGAAAGGAGCTGGCATCTCACTCTCTTTGAATCTTCTTTATCATGCTAAGAGGAGCAGGAAAAAGCAAAAAATTTCAGAATTGCACCTTGCAATGCGGAGAAATTACTGTTTGTGCATTTACAATATTCATTGATTTTTGCCATTGAAAAACGTCCAGAAATGATTGAAGCTACTGACTGAATGAAAGGAGCTGGCATCTCACTCTCTTTGAATCTTCTTTATCATGCTAAGAGGAGCAGGAAAAAGCAAAAAATTTCAGAATTGCACCTTGCAATGCGGAGAAATTACTGTTTGTGCTTTTACAATATTCATTGATTTTTGCCATTGAAAAACATCATGTTATTCATATACCAGAAATGTTTGAAGCTACTGACTGAATGAAAGGAGCTGGCATCTCACTCTCTTTGAATCTTCTTTATCATGCTAAGAGGAGCAGGAAAAAGCAAAAAATTTCAGAATTGCACCTTGCAATGCGGAGAAATTACTGTTTGTGCATTTACAATATTCATTGATTTTTGCCATTGAAAAATGTCCAGAAATGATTGAAGCTGCTGACTGAATGAAAGGAGCTGGCATCTCACTCTCTTTGAATCTTCTTTATCATGCTAAGAGGAGCAGGAAAAAGCAAAAAATTTCAGAATTGCACCTTGCAATGCGGAGAAATTACTGTTTGTGCATTTACAATATTCATTGATTTTTGCCATTGAAAAACATCATGTTATTCATATACCAGAAATGATTGAAGCTACTGACTGAATGAAAGGAGCTGGCATCACACTCTCTTTGAATCTTCTTTATCATGCTAAGAGGAGCAGGAAAAAGCAAAAAATTTCAGAATTGCACCTTGCAATGCGGAGAAATTACTGTTTGTGCATTTACAATATTCATTGATTTTTGCCATTGAAAAACGTCCAGAAATGATTGAAGCTACTGACTGAATGAAAGGAGCTGGCATCTCACTCTCTTTGAATCTTCTTTATCATGCTAAGAGGAGCAGGAAAAAGCAAAAAATTCAGAATTGCACCTTGCAATGCGGAGAAATTACTGTTTGTGCATTTACAATATTCATTGATTTTTGCCATTGAAAAACGTCCAGAAATGATTGAAGCTACTGACTGAATGAAAGGAGCTGGCATCTCACTCTCTTTGAATCTTCTTTATCATGCTAAGAGGAGCAGGAAAAAGCAAAAAATTTCAGAATTGCACCTTGCAATGCGGAGAAATTACTGTTTGTGCATTTACAATATTCATTGATTTTTGCCATTGAAAAACATCATGTTATTCATATACTAGAAATGTTTGAAGCTACTGACTGAATGAAAGGAGCTGGCATCTCACTCTCTTTGAATCTTCTTTATCATGCTAAGAGGAGCAGGAAAAAGCAAAAAATTTCAGAATTGCACCTTGCAATGCGGAGAAATTACTGTTTGTGCATTTACAATATTCATTGATTTTTGCCATTGAAAAATGTCCAGAAATGATTGAAGCTACTGACTGAATGAAAGGAGCTGGCATCTCACTCTCTTTGAATCTTCTTTATCATGCTAAGAGGAGCAGGAAAAAGCAAAAAATTTCAGAATTGCACCTTGCAATGCGGAGAAATTACTGTTTGTGCATTTACAATATTCATTGATTTTTGCCATTGAAAAACATCATGTTATTCATATACCAGAAATGATTGAAGCTACTGACTGAATGAAAGGAGCTGGCATCTCGCTCTCTTTGAATCTTCTTTATCATGCTAAGAGGAGCAGGAAAAAGCAAAAAATTTCAGAATTGCACCTTGCAATGCGGAGAAATTACTGTTTGTGCATTTACAATATTCATTGATTTTTGCCATTGAAAAACGTCCAGAAATGATTGAAGCTACTGACTGAATGAAAGGAGCTGGCATCTCACTCTCTTTGAATCTTCTTTATCATGCTAAGAGGAGCAGGAAAAAGCAAAAAATTTCAGAATTGCACCTTGCAATGTGGAGAAATTACTGTTTGTGCATTTACAATATTCATTGATTTTTGCCATTGAAAAACATCATGTTATTCATATACCAGAAATGATTGAAGCTACTGACTGAATGAAAGGAGCTGGCATCTCACTCTCTTTGAATCTTCTTTATCATGCTAAGAGGAGCAGGAAAAAGCAAAAAATTTCAGAATTGCACCTTGCAATGCGGAGAAATTACTGTTTGTGCATTTACAATATTCATTGATTTTTGCCATTGAAAAACGTCCAGAAATGATTGAAGCTACTGACTGAATGAAAGGAGCTGGCATCTCACTCTCTTTGAATCTTCTTTATCATGCTAAGAGGAGCAGGAAAAAGCAAAAAATTTCAGAATTGCACCTTGCAATGCGGAGAAATTACTGTTTGTGCTTTTACAATATTCATTGATTTTTGCCATTGAAAAACGTCCAGAAATGATTGAAGCTACTGACTGAATGAAAGGAGCTGGCATCTCACTCTCTTTGAATCTTCTTTATCATGCTAAGAGGAGCAGGAAAAAGCAAAAAATTTCAGAATTGCACCTTGCAATGCGGAGAAATTACTGTTTGTGCATTTACAATATTCATTGATTTTTGCCATTGAAAAACGTCCAGAAATGATTGAAGCTACTGACTGAATGAAAGGAGCTGGCATCTCACTCTCTTTGAATCTTCTTTATCATGCTAAGAGGAGCAGGAAAAAGCAAAAAATTTCAGAATTGCAACTTGCAATGCGGAGAAATTACTGTTTGTGCATTTACAATATTCATTGATTTTTGCCATTGAAAAACATCATGTTATTCACATACCAGAAATGATTGAAGCTACTGACTGAATGAAAGGAGCTGGCATCTCACTCTCTTTGAATCTTCTTTATCATGCTAAGAGGAGCAGGAAAAAGCAAAAAATTTCAGAATTGCACCTTGCAATGCGGAGAAATTACTGTTTGTGCATTTACAATATTCATTGATTTTTGCCATTGAAAAACATCATGTTATTCATATACCAGAAATGTTTGAAGCTACTGACTGAATGAAAGGAGCTGGCATCTCACTCTCTTTGAATCTTCTTTATCATGCTAAGAGGAGCAGGAAAAAGCAAAAAATTTCAGAATTGCACCTTGCAATGCGGAGAAATTACTGTTTGTGCATTTACAATATTCATTGATTTTTGCCATTGAAAAACGTCCAGAAATGATTGAAGCTACTGACTGAATGAAAGGAGCTGGCATCTCACTCTCTTTGAATCTTCTTTATCATGCTAAGAGGAGCAGGAAAATGCAAGAAATTTCAGAATTGCACCTTGCAATGCGGAGAAATTACTGTTTGTGCATTTACAATATTCATTGATTTTTGCCATTGAAAAACATCCAGAAATGATTGAAGCTACTGACTGAATGAAAGGAGCTGGCATCTCACTCTCTTTGAATCTTCTTTATCATGCTAAGAGGAGCAGGAAAAAGCCAAAAATTTCAGAATTGCACCTTGCAATGCGGAGAAATTACTGTTTGTGCATTTACAATATTCATTGATTTTTGCCATTGAAAAACATCATGTTATTCATATACCAGAAATGATTGAAGCTACTGACTGAATGAAAGGAGCTGGCATCTCACTCTCTTTGAATCTTCTTTATCATGCAAAGAGGAGCAGGAAAAAGCAAAAAATTTCAGAATTGCACCTTGCAATGCGGAGAAATTACTGTTTGTGCATTTACAATATTCATTGATTTTTGCCATTGAAAAACGTCCAGAAATGATTGAAGCTACTGACTGAATGAAAGGAGCTGGCATCTCACTCTCTTTGAATCTTCTTTATCATGCTAAGAGGAGCAGGAAAAAGCAAAAAATTTCAGAATTGCACCTTGCAATGCGGAGAAATTACTGTTTGTGCATTTGCAATATTCACTGATTTTTGCCATTGAAAAACGTCCAGAAATGATTGAAGCAACTGACTGAATGAAAGGAGCTGGCATCTCACTCTCTTTGAATCTTCTTTATCATGCTAAGAGGAGCAGGAAAAAGCAAAAAATTTCAGAATTGCACCTTGCAATGCGGAGAAATTACTGTTTGTGCATTTACAATATTCATTGATTTTTGCCATTGAAAAACGTCCAGAAATGATTGAAGCTACTGACTGAATGAAAGGAGCTGGCATCTCACTCTCTTTGAATCTTCTTTATCATGCTAAGAGGAGCAGGAAAAAGCAAAAAATTTCAGAATTGCAACTTGCAATGCGGAGAAATTACTGTTTGTGCATTTACAATATTCATTGATTTTTGCCATTGAAAAACATCATGTTATTCATATACCAGAAATGATTGAAGCTAGTGACTGAATGAAAGGAGCTGGCATCTCACTCTCTTTGAATCTTCTTTATCATGCTAAGAGGAGCAGGAAAAAGCAAAAAATTTCAGAATTGCACCTTGCAATGCGGAGAAATTACTGTTTGTGCATTTACAATATTCATTGATTTTTGCCATTGAAAAACGTCCAGAAATGATTGAAGCTACTGACTGAATGAAAGGAGCTGGCATCTCACTCTCTTTGAATCTTCTTTATCATGCTAAGAGGAGCAGGAAAAAGCAAAAAATTTCAGAATTGCACCTTGCAATGCGGAGAAATTACTGTTTGTGCTTTTACAATATTCATTGATTTTTGCCATTGAAAAACATCATGTTATTCATATACCAGAAATGTTTGAAGCTACTGACTGAATGAAAGGAGCTGGCATCTCACTCTCTTTGAATCTTCTTTATCATGCTAAGAGGAGCAGGAAAAAGCAAAAAATTTCAGAATTGCACCTTGCAATGCGGAGAAATTACTGTTTGTGCATTTACAATATTCATTGATTTTTGCCATTGAAAAATGTCCAGAAATGATTGAAGCTGCTGACTGAATGAAAGGAGCTGGCATCTCACTCTCTTTGAATCTTCTTTATCATGCTAAGAGGAGCAGGAAAAAGCAAAAAATTTCAGAATTGCACCTTGCAATGCGGAGAAATTACTGTTTGTGCATTTACAATATTCATTGATTTTTGCCATTGAAAAACGTCCAGAAATGATTGAAGCTACTGACTGAATGAAAGGAGCTGGCATCTCACTCTCCTTGAATCTTCTTTATCATGCTAAGAGGAGCAGGAAAAAGCAAAAAATTTCAGAATTGCACCTTGCAATGCGGAGAAATTACTGTTTGTGCATTTACAATATTCATTGATTTTTGCCATTGAAAAACGTCCAGAAATGATTGAAGCTACTGACTGAATGAAAGGAGCTGGCATCTCACTCTCTTTGAATCTTCTTTATCATGCTAAGAGGAGCAGGAAAAAGCAAAAAATTTCAGAATTGCAACTTGCAATGCGGAGAAATTACTGTTTGTGCATTTACAATATTCATTGATTTTTGCCATTGAAAAACATCATGTTATTCATATACCAGAAATGATTGAAGCTACTGACTGAATGAAAGGAGCTGGCATCTCACTCTCTTTGAATCTTCTTTATCATGCTAAGAGGAGCAGGAAAAAGCAAAAAATTTCAGAATTGCACCTTGCAATGCGGAGAAATTACTGTTTGTGCATTTACAATATTCATTGATTTTTGCCATTGAAAAACGTCCAGAAATGATTGAAGCTACTGACTGAATGAAAGGAGCTGGCATCTCACTCTCTTTGAATCTTCTTTATCATGCTAAGAGGAGCAGGAAAAAGCAAAAAATTTCAGAATTGCACCTTGCAATGCGGAGAAATTACTGTTTGTGCATTTACAATATTCACTGATTTTTGCCATTGAAAAACGTCCAGAAATGATTGAAGCAACTGACTGAATGAAAGGAGCTGGCATCTCACTCTCTTTGAATCTTCTTTATCATGCTAAGAGGAGCAGGAAAAAGCAAAAAATTTCAGAATTGCACCTTGCAATGCGGAGAAATTACTGTTTGTGCATTTACAATATTCATTGATTTTTGCCATTGAAAAACGTCCAGAAATAATTGAAGCTACTGACTGAATGAAAGGAGCTGGCATCTCACTCTCTTTGAATCTTCTTTATCATGCTAAGAGGAGCAGGAAAAAGCAAAAAATTTCAGAATTGCAACTTGCAATGCGGAGAAATTACTGTTTGTGCATTTACAATATTCATTGATTTTTGCCATTGAAAAACATCATGTTATTCATATACCAGAAATGATTGAAGCTACTGACTGAATGAAAGGAGCTGGCATCTCACTCTCTTTGAATCTTCTTTATCATGCTAAGAGGAGCAGGAAAAAGCAAAAAATTTCAGAATTGCACCTTGCAATGCGGAGAAATTACTGTTTGTGCATTTACAATATTCATTGATTTTTGCCATTGAAAAACGTCCAGAAATGATTGAAGCTACTGACTGAATGAAAGGAGCTGGCATCTCACTCTCTTTGAATCTTCTTTATCATGCTAAGAGGAGCAGGAAAAAGCAAAAAATTTCAGAATTGCACCTTGCAATGCGGAGAAATTACTGTTTGTGCTTTTACAATATTCATTGATTTTTGCCATTGAAAAACATCATGTTATTCATATACCAGAAATGTTTGAAGCTACTGACTGAATGAAAGGAGCTGGCATCTCACTCTCTTTGAATCTTCTTTATCATGCTAAGAGGAGCAGGAAAAAGCAAAAAATTTCAGAATTGCACCTTGCAATGCGGAGAAATTACTGTTTGTGCATTTACAATATTCATTGATTTTTGCCATTGAAAAATGTCCAGAAATGATTGAAGCTGCTGACTGAATGAAAGGAGCTGGCATCTCACTCTCTTTGAATCTTCTTTATCATGCTAAGAGGAGCAGGAAAAAGCAAAAAATTTCAGAATTGCACCTTGCAATGCGGAGAAATTACTGTTTGTGCATTTACAATATTCATTGATTTTTGCCATTGAAAAACATCATGTTATTCATATACCAGAAATGATTGAAGCTACTGACTGAATGAAAGGAGCTGGCATCACACTCTCTTTGAATCTTCTTTATCATGCTAAGAGGAGCAGGAAAAAGCAAAAAATTTCAGAATTGCACCTTGCAATGCGGAGAAATTACTGTTTGTGCATTTACAATATTCATTGATTTTTGCCATTGAAAAACGTCCAGAAATGATTGAAGCTACTGACTGAATGAAAGGAGCTGGCATCTCACTCTCTTTGAATCTTCTTTATCATGCTAAGAGGAGCAGGAAAAAGCAAAAAAATTCAGAATTGCACCTTGCAATGCGGAGAAATTACTGTTTGTGCATTTACAATATTCATTGATTTTTGCCATTGAAAAACGTCCAGAAATGATTGAAGCTACTGACTGAATGAAAGGAGCTGGCATCTCACTCTCTTTGAATCTTCTTTATCATGCTAAGAGGAGCAGGAAAAAGCAAAAAATTTCAGAATTGCACCTTGCAATGCGGAGAAATTACTGTTTGTGCATTTACAATATTCATTGATTTTTGCCATTGAAAAACATCATGTTATTCATATACTAGAAATGTTTGAAGCTACTGACTGAATGAAAGGAGCTGGCATCTCACTCTCTTTGAATCTTCTTTATCATGCTAAGAGGAGCAGGAAAAAGCAAAAAATTTCAGAATTGCACCTTGCAATGCGGAGAAATTACTGTTTGTGCATTTACAATATTCATTGATTTTTGCCATTGAAAAATGTCCAGAAATGATTGAAGCTACTGACTGAATGAAAGGAGCTGGCATCTCACTCTCTTTGAATCTTCTTTATCATGCTAAGAGGAGCAGGAAAAAGCAAAAAATTTCAGAATTGCACCTTGCAATGCGGAGAAATTACTGTTTGTGCATTTACAATATTCATTGATTTTTGCCATTGAAAAACATCATGTTATTCATATACCAGAAATGATTGAAGCTACTGACTGAATGAAAGGAGCTGGCATCTCGCTCTCTTTGAATCTTCTTTATCATGCTAAGAGGAGCAGGAAAAAGCAAAAAATTTCAGAATTGCACCTTGCAATGCGGAGAAATTACTGTTTGTGCATTTACAATATTCATTGATTTTTGCCATTGAAAAACGTCCAGAAATGATTGAAGCTACTGACTGAATGAAAGGAGCTGGCATCTCACTCTCTTTGAATCTTCTTTATCATGCTAAGAGGAGCAGGAAAAAGCAAAAAATTTCAGAATTGCACCTTGCAATGTGGAGAAATTACTGTTTGTGCATTTACAATATTCATTGATTTTTGCCATTGAAAAACATCATGTTATTCATATACCAGAAATGATTGAAGCTACTGACTGAATGAAAGGAGCTGGCATCTCACTCTCTTTGAATCTTCTTTATCATGCTAAGAGGAGCAGGAAAAAGCAAAAAATTTCAGAATTGCACCTTGCAATGCGGAGAAATTACTGTTTGTGCATTTACAATATTCATTGATTTTTGCCATTGAAAAACGTCCAGAAATGATTGAAGCTACTGACTGAATGAAAGGAGCTGGCATCTCACTCTCTTTGAATCTTCTTTATCATGCTAAGAGGAGCAGGAAAAAGCAAAAAATTTCAGAATTGCACCTTGCAATGCGGAGAAATTACTGTTTGTGCTTTTACAATATTCATTGATTTTTGCCATTGAAAAACGTCCAGAAATGATTGAAGCTACTGACTGAATGAAAGGAGCTGGCATCTCACTCTCTTTGAATCTTCTTTATCATGCTAAGAGGAGCAGGAAAAAGCAAAAAATTTCAGAATTGCACCTTGCAATGCGGAGAAATTACTGTTTGTGCATTTACAATATTCATTGATTTTTGCCATTGAAAAACGTCCAGAAATGATTGAAGCTACTGACTGAATGAAAGGAGCTGGCATCTCACTCTCTTTGAATCTTCTTTATCATGCTAAGAGGAGCAGGAAAAAGCAAAAAATTTCAGAATTGCAACTTGCAATGCGGAGAAATTACTGTTTGTGCATTTACAATATTCATTGATTTTTGCCATTGAAAAACATCATGTTATTCACATACCAGAAATGATTGAAGCTACTGACTGAATGAAAGGAGCTGGCATCTCACTCTCTTTGAATCTTCTTTATCATGCTAAGAGGAGCAGGAAAAAGCAAAAAATTTCAGAATTGCACCTTGCAATGCGGAGAAATTACTGTTTGTGCATTTACAATATTCATTGATTTTTGCCATTGAAAAACATCATGTTATTCATATACCAAAAATGTTTGAAGCTACTGACTGAATGAAAGGAGCTGGCATCTCACTCTCTTTGAATCTTCTTTATCATGCTAAGAGGAGCAGGAAAAAGCAAAAAATTTCAGAATTGCACCTTGCAATGCGGAGAAATTACTGTTTGTGCATTTACAATATTCATTGATTTTTGCCATTGAAAAACGTCCAGAAATGATTGAAGCTACTGACTGAATGAAAGGAGCTGGCATCTCACTCTCTTTGAATCTTCTTTATCATGCTAAGAGGAGCAGGAAAATGCAAGAAATTTCAGAATTGCACCTTGCAATGCGGAGAAATTACTGTTTGTGCATTTACAATATTCATTGATTTTTGCCATTGAAAAACATCCAGAAATGATTGAAGCTACTGACTGAATGAAAGGAGCTGGCATCTCACTCTCTTTGAATCTTCTTTATCATGCTAAGAGGAGCAGGAAAAAGCCAAAAATTTCAGAATTGCACCTTGCAATGCGGAGAAATTACTGTTTGTGCATTTACAATATTCATTGATTTTTGCCATTGAAAAACATCATGTTATTCATATACCAGAAATGATTGAAGCTACTGACTGAATGAAAGGAGCTGGCATCTCACTCTCTTTGAATCTTCTTTATCATGCAAAGAGGAGCAGGAAAAAGCAAAAAATTTCAGAATTGCACCTTGCAATGCGGAGAAATTACTGTTTGTGCATTTACAATATTCATTGATTTTTGCCATTGAAAAACGTCCAGAAATGATTGAAGCTACTGACTGAATGAAAGGAGCTGGCATCTCACTCTCTTTGAATCTTCTTTATCATGCTAAGAGGAGCAGGAAAAAGCAAAAAATTTCAGAATTGCACCTTGCAATGCGGAGAAATTACTGTTTGTGCATTTGCAATATTCACTGATTTTTGCCATTGAAAAACGTCCAGAAATGATTGAAGCAACTGACTGAATGAAAGGAGCTGGCATCTCACTCTCTTTGAATCTTCTTTATCATGCTAAGAGGAGCAGGAAAAAGCAAAAAATTTCAGAATTGCACCTTGCAATGCGGAGAAATTACTGTTTGTGCATTTACAATATTCATTGATTTTTGCCATTGAAAAACGTCCAGAAATGATTGAAGCTACTGACTGAATGAAAGGAGCTGGCATCTCACTCTCTTTGAATCTTCTTTATCATGCTAAGAGGAGCAGGAAAAAGCAAAAAATTTCAGAATTGCAACTTGCAATGCGGAGAAATTACTGTTTGTGCATTTACAATATTCATTGATTTTTGCCATTGAAAAACATCATGTTATTCATATACCAGAAATGATTGAAGCTAGTGACTGAATGAAAGGAGCTGGCATCTCACTCTCTTTGAATCTTCTTTATCATGCTAAGAGGAGCAGGAAAAAGCAAAAAATTTCAGAATTGCACCTTGCAATGCGGAGAAATTACTGTTTGTGCATTTACAATATTCATTGATTTTTGCCATTGAAAAACGTCCAGAAATGATTGAAGCTACTGACTGAATGAAAGGAGCTGGCATCTCACTCTCTTTGAATCTTCTTTATCATGCTAAGAGGAGCAGGAAAAAGCAAAAAATTTCAGAATTGCACCTTGCAATGCGGAGAAATTACTGTTTGTGCTTTTACAATATTCATTGATTTTTGCCATTGAAAAACATCATGTTATTCATATACCAGAAATGTTTGAAGCTACTGACTGAATGAAAGGAGCTGGCATCTCACTCTCTTTGAATCTTCTTTATCATGCTAAGAGGAGCAGGAAAAAGCAAAAAATTTCAGAATTGCACCTTGCAATGCGGAGAAATTACTGTTTGTGCATTTACAATATTCATTGATTTTTGCCATTGAAAAATGTCCAGAAATGATTGAAGCTGCTGACTGAATGAAAGGAGCTGGCATCTCACTCTCTTTGAATCTTCTTTATCATGCTAAGAGGAGCAGGAAAAAGCAAAAAATTTCAGAATTGCACCTTGCAATGCGGAGAAATTACTGTTTGTGCATTTACAATATTCATTGATTTTTGCCATTGAAAAACGCCCAGAAATGATTGAAGCTACTGACTGAATGAAAGGAGCTGGCATCTCACTCTCTTTGAATCTTCTTTATCATGCTAAGAGGAGCAGGAAAAAGCAAAAAATTTCAGAATTGCACCTTGCAATGCGGAGAAATTACTGTTTGTGCTTTTACAATATTCATTGATTTTTGCCATTGAAAAACATCATGTTATTCATATACCAGAAATGTTTGAAGCTACTGACTGAATGAAAGGAGCTGGCATCTCACTCTCTTTGAATCTTCTTTATCATGCTAAGAGGAGCAGGAAAAAGCAAAAAATTTCAGAATTGCACCTTGCAATGCGGAGAAATTACTGTTTGTGCATTTACAATATTCATTGATTTTTGCCATTGAAAAACGTCCAGAAATGATTGAAGCTACTGACTGAATGAAAGGAGCTGGCATCTCACTCTCTTTGAATCTTCTTTATCATGCTAAGAGGAGCAGGAAAAAGCAAAAAATTTCAGAATTGCACCTTGCAATGCGGAGAAATTACTGTTTGTGCATTTACAATATTCATTGATTTTTGCCATTGAAAAACGTCCAGAAATGATTGAAGCTACTGACTGAATGAAAGGAGCTGGCATCTCACTCTCTTTGAATCTTCTTTATCATGCTAAGAGGAGCAGGAAAAAGCAAAAAATTTCAGAATTGCAACTTGCAATGCGGAGAAATTACTGTTTGTGCATTTACAATATTCATTGATTTTTGCCATTGAAAAACATCATGTTATTCATATACCAGAAATGATTGAAGCTACTGACTGAATGAAAGGAGCTGGCATCTCACTCTCTTTGAATCTTCTTTATCATGCTAAGAGGAGCAGGAAAAAGCAAAAAATTTCAGAATTGCACCTTGCAATGCGGAGAAATTACTGTTTGTGCATTTACAATATTCATTGATTTTTGCCATTGAAAAACATCATGTTATTCATATACCAGAAATGTTTGAAGCTACTGACTGAATGAAAGGAGCTGGCATCTCACTCTCTTTGAATCTTCTTTATCATGCTAAGAGGAGCAGGAAAATGCAAGAAATTTCAGAATTGCACCTTGCAATGCGGAGAAATTACTGTTTGTGCATTTGCAATATTCACTGATTTTTGCCATTGAAAAACGTCCAGAAATGATTGAAGCAACTGACTGAATGAAAGGAGCTGGCATCTCACTCTCTTTGAATCTTCTTTATCATGCTAAGAGGAGCAGGAAAAAGCAAAAAATTTCAGAATTGCACCTTGCAATGCGGAGAAATTACTGTTTGTGCATTTACAATATTCATTGATTTTTGCCATTGAAAAACATCCAGAAATAATTGAAGCTACTGACTGAATGAAAGGAGCTGGCATCTCACTCTCTTTGAATCTTCTTTATCATGCTAAGAGGAGCAGGAAAAAGCAAAAAATTTCAGAATTGCAACTTGCAATGCGGAGAAATTACTGTTTGTGCATTTACAATATTCATTGATTTTTGCCATTGAAAAACATCATGTTATTCATATACCAGAAATGATTGAAGCTAGTGACTGAATGAAAGGAGCTGGCATCTCACTCTCTTTGAATCTTCTTTATCATGCTAAGAGGAGCAGGAAAAAGCAAAAAATTTCAGAATTGCACCTTGCAATGCGGAGAAATTACTGTTTGTGCATTTACAATATTCATTGATTTTTGCCATTGAAAAACGTCCAGAAATGATTGAAGCTACTGACTGAATGAAAGGAGCTGGCATCTCACTCTCTTTGAATCTTCTTTATCATGCTAAGAGGAGCAGGAAAAAGCAAAAAATTTCAGAATTGCACCTTGCAATGCGGAGAAATTACTGTTTGTGCTTTTACAATATTCATTGATTTTTGCCATTGAAAAACATCATGTTATTCATATACCAGAAATGTTTGAAGCTACTGACTGAATGAAAGGAGCTGGCATCTCACTCTCTTTGAATCTTCTTTATCATGCTAAGAGGAGCAGGAAAAAGCAAAAAATTTCAGAATTGCACCTTGCAATGCGGACAAATTACTGTTTGTGCATTTACAATATTCATTGATTTTTGCCATTGAAAAATGTCCAGAAATGATTGAAGCTGCTGACTGAATGAAAGGAGCTGGCATCTCACTCTCTTTGAATCTTCTTTATCATGCTAAGAGGAGCAGGAAAAAGCAAAAAATTTCAGAATTGCACCTTGCAATGCGGAGAAATTACTGTTTGTGCATTTACAATATTCATTGATTTTTGCCATTGAAAAACGTCCAGAAATGATTGAAGCTACTGACTGAATGAAAGGAGCTGGCATCTCACTCTCTTTGAATCTTCTTTATCATGCTAAGAGGAGCAGGAAAAAGCAAAAAATTTCAGAATTGCACCTTGCAATGCGGAGAAATTACTGTTTGTGCTTTTACAATATTCATTGATTTTTGCCATTGAAAAACATCATGTTATTCATATACCAGAAATGTTTGAAGCTACTGACTGAATGAAAGGAGCTGGCATCTCACTCTCTTTGAATCTTCTTTATCATGCTAAGAGGAGCAGGAAAAAGCAAAAAATTTCAGAATTGCACCTTGCAATGCGGAGAAATTACTGTTTGTGCATTTACAATATTCATTGATTTTTGCCATTGAAAAACGTCCAGAAATGATTGAAGCTACTGACTGAATGAAAGGAGCTGGCATCTCACTCTCTTTGAATCTTCTTTATCATGCTAAGAGGAGCAGGAAAAAGCAAAAAATTTCAGAATTGCACCTTGCAATGCGGAGAAATTACTGTTTGTGCATTTACAATATTCATTGATTTTTGCCATTGAAAAACGTCCAGAAATGATTGAAGCTACTGACTGAATGAAAGGAGCTGGCATCTCACTCTCTTTGAATCTTCTTTATCATGCTAAGAGGAGCAGGAAAAAGCAAAACATTTCAGAATTGCAACTTGCAATGCGGAGAAATTACTGTTTGTGCATTTACAATATTCATTGATTTTTGCCATTGAAAAACATCATGTTATTCATATACCAGAAATGATTGAAGCTACTGACTGAATGAAAGGAGCTGGCATCTCACTCTCTTTGAATCTTCTTTATCATGCTAAGAGGAGCAGGAAAAAGCAAAAAATTTCAGAATTGCACCTTGCAATGCGGAGAAATTACTGTTTGTGCATTTACAATATTCATTGATTTTTGCCATTGAAAAACGTCCAGAAATGATTGAAGCTACTGACTGAATGAAAGGAGCTGGCATCTCACTCTCTTTGAATCTTCTTTATCATGCTAAGAGGAGCAGGAAAAAGCAAAAAATTTCAGAATTGCACCTTGCAATGCGGAGAAATTACTGTTTGTGCATTTGCAATATTCACTGATTTTTGCCATTGAAAAACGTCCAGAAATGATTGAAGCAACTGACTGAATGAAAGGAGCTGGCATCTCACTCTCTTTGAATCTTCTTTATCATGCTAAGAGGAGCAGGAAAAAGCAAAAAATTTCAGAATTGCACCTTGCAATGCGGAGAAATTACTGTTTGTGCATTTACAATATTCATTGATTTTTGCCATTGAAAAACGTCCAGAAATAATTTAAGCTACTGACTGAATGAAAGGAGCTGGCATCTCACTCTCTTTGAATCTTCTTTATCATGCTAAGAGGAGCAGGAAAAAGCAAAAAATTTCAGAATTGCAACTTGCAATGCGGAGAAATTACTGTTTGTGCATTTACAATATTCATTGATTTTTGCCATTGAAAAACATCATGTTATTCATATACCAGAAATGATTGAAGCTAGTGACTGAATGAAAGGAGCTGGCATCTCACTCTCTTTGAATCTTCTTTATCATGCTAAGAGGAGCAGGAAAAAGCAAAAAATTTCAGAATTGCACCTTGCAATGCGGAGAAATTACTGTTTGTGCATTTACAATATTCATTGATTTTTGCCATTGAAAAACGTCCAGAAATGATTGAAGCTACTGACTGAATGAAAGGAGCTGGCATCTCACTCTCTTTGAATCTTCTTTATCATGCTAAGAGGAGCAGGAAAAAGCAAAAAATTTCAGAATTGCACCTTGCAATGCGGAGAAATTACTGTTTGTGCTTTTACAATATTCATTGATTTTTGCCATTGAAAAACATCATGTTATTCATATACCAGAAATGTTTGAAGCTACTGACTGAATGAAAGGAGCTGGCATCTCACTCTCTTTGAATCTTCTTTATCATGCTAAGAGGAGCAGGAAAAAGCAAAAAATTTCAGAATTGCACCTTGCAATGCGGAGAAATTACTGTTTGTGCATTTACAATATTCATTGATTTTTGCCATTGAAAAATGTCCAGAAATGATTGAAGCTGCTGACTGAATGAAAGGAGCTGGCATCTCACTCTCTTTGAATCTTCTTTATCATGCTAAGAGGAGCAGGAAAAAGCAAAAAATTTCAGAATTGCACCTTGCAATGCGGAGAAATTACTGTTTGTGCATTTACAATATTCATTGATTTTTGCCATTGAAAAACATCATGTTATTCATATACCAGAAATGATTGAAGCTACTGACTGAATGAAAGGAGCTGGCATCTCACTCTCTTTGAATCTTCTTTATCATGCTAAGAGGAGCAGGAAAAAGCAAAAAATTTCAGAATTGCACCTTGCAATGCGGAGAAATTACTGTTTGTGCATTTACAATATTCATTGATTTTTGCCATTGAAAAACGTCCAGAAATGATTGAAGCTACTGACTGAATGAAAGGAGCTGGCATCTCACTCTCTTTGAATCTTCTTTATCATGCTAAGAGGAGCAGGAAAAAGCAAAAAATTTCTGAATTGCACCTTGCAATGCGGAGAAATTACTGTTTGTGCATTTACAATATTCATTGATTTTTGCCATTGAAAAACATCATGTTATTCATATACCAGAAATGATTGAAGCTACTGACTGAATGAAAGGAGCTGGCATCTCGCTCTCTTTGAATCTTCTTTATCATGCTAAGAGGAGCAGGAAAAAGCAAAAAATTTCAGAATTGCACCTTGCAATGCGGAGAAATTACTGTTTGTGCATTTACAATATTCATTGATTTTTGCCATTGAAAAACGTCCAGAAATGATTGAAGCTACTGACTGAATGAAAGGAGCTGGCATCTCACTCTCTTTGAATCTTCTTTATCATGCTAAGAGGAGCAGGAAAAAGCAAAAAATTTCAGAATTGCACCTTGCAATGTGGAGAAATTACTGTTTGTGCATTTACAATATTCATTGATTTTTGCCATTGAAAAACATCATGTTATTCATATACCAGAAATGATTGAAGCTACTGACTGAATGAAAGGAGCTGGCATCTCACTCTCTTTGAATCTTCTTTATCATGCTAAGAGGAGCAGGAAAAAGCAAAAAATTTCAGAATTGCACCTTGCAATGCGGAGAAATTACTGTTTGTGCATTTACAATATTCATTGATTTTTGCCATTGAAAAACGTCCAGAAATGATTGAAGCTACTGACTGAATGAAAGGAGCTGGCATCTCACTCTCTTTGAATCTTCTTTATCATGCTAAGAGGAGCAGGAAAAAGCAAAAAATTTCAGAATTGCACCTTGCAATGCGGAGAAATTACTGTTTGTGCTTTTACAATATTCATTGATTTTTGCCATTGAAAAACATCATGTTATTCATATACCAGAAATGTTTGAAGCTACTGACTGAATGAAAGGAGCTGGCATCTCACTCTCTTTGAATCTTCTTTATCATGCTAAGAGGAGCAGGAAAAAGCAAAAAATTTCAGAATTGCACCTTGCAATGCGGAGAAATTACTGTTTGTGCATTTACAATATTCATTGATTTTTGCCATTGAAAAACGTCCAGAAATGATTGAAGCTACTGACTGAATGAAAGGAGCTGGCATCTCACTCTCTTTGAATCTTCTTTATCATGCTAAGAGGAGCAGGAAAAAGCAAAAAATTTCAGAATTGCACCTTGCAATGCGGAGAAATTACTGTTTGTGCATTTACAATATTCATTGATTTTTGCCATTGAAAAACGTCCAGAAATGATTGAAGCTACTGACTGAATGAAAGGAGCTGGCATCTCACTCTCTTTGAATCTTCTTTATCATGCTAAGAGGAGCAGGAAAAAGCAAAAAATTTCAGAATTGCAACTTGCAATGCGGAGAAATTACTGTTTGTGCATTTACAATATTCATTGATTTTTGCCATTGAAAAACATCATGTTATTCATATACCAGAAATGATTGAAGCTACTGACTGAATGAAAGGAGCTGGCATCTCACTCTCTTTGAATCTTCTTTATCATGCTAAGAGGAGCAGGAAAAAGCAAAAAATTTCAGAATTGCACCTTGCAATGCGGAGAAATTACTGTTTGTGCATTTACAATATTCATTGATTTTTGCCATTGAAAAACGTCCAGAAATGATTGAAGCTACTGACTGAATGAAAGGAGCTGGCATCTCACTCTCTTTGAATCTTCTTTATCATGCTAAGAGGAGCAGGAAAAAGCAAAAAATTTCAGAATTGCACCTTGCAATGCGGAGAAATTACTGTTTGTGCATTTACAATATTCATTGATTTTTGCCATTGAAAAACGTCCAGAAATGATTGAAGCTACTGACTGAATGAAAGGAGCTGGCATCTCACTCTCTTTGAATCTTCTTTATCATGCTAAGAGGAGCAGGAAAAAGCAAAAAATTTCAGAATTGCACCTTGCAATGCGGAGAAATTACTGTTTGTGCATTTACAATATTCATTAATTTTTGCCATTGAAAAACATCATGTTATTCATATCCCAGAAATGTTTGAAGCTACTGACTGAATGAAAGAAGCTGGCATCTCACTCTCTTTGAATCTTCTTTATCATGCTAAGAGGAGCAGGAAAAAGCAAAAAATTTCAGAATTGCACCTTGCAATGCGGAGAAATTACTGTTTGTGCATTTACAATATTCATTGATTTTTGCCATTGAAAAACGTCCAGAAATGATTGAAGCTACTGACTGAATGAAAGGAGCTGGCATCTCACTCTCTTTGAATCTTCTTTATCATGCTAAGAGGAGCAGGAAAAAGCAAAAAATTTCAGAATTGCACCTTGCAATGCGGAGAAATTACTGTTTGTGCATTTACAATATTCATTGATTTTTGCCATTGAAAAACATCATGTTATTCATATACCAGAAATGTTTGAAGCTACTGACTGAATGAAAGGAGCTGGCATCTCACTCTCTTTGAATCTTCTTTATCATGCTAAGAGGAGCAGGAAAAAGCAAAAAATTTCAGAATTGCACCTTGGAATGCGGAGAAATTACTGTTTGTGCATTTACAATATTCATTGATTTTTGCCATTGAAAAATGTCCAGAAATGATTGAAGCTACTGACTGAATGAAAGGAGCTGGCATCTCACTCTCTTTGAATCTTCTTTATCATGCTAAGAGGAGCAGGAAAAAGCAAAAAATTTCAGAATTGCACCTTGCAATGCGGAGAAATTACTGTTTGTGCATTTACAATATTCATTGATTTTTGCCATTGAAAAACGTCCAGAAATGATTGAAGCTACTGACTGAATGAAAGGAGCTGGCATCTCACTCTCTTTGAATCTTCTTTATCATGCTAAGAGGAGCAGGAAAAAGCAAAAAATTTCAGAATTGCAACTTGCAATGCGGAAAAATTACTGTTTGTGCATTTACAATATTCATTGATTTTTGCCATTGAAAAACATCATGTTATTCATATACCAGAAATGATTGAAGCTACTGACTGAATGAAAGGAGCTGGCATCTCACTCTCTTTGAATCTTCTTTATCATGCTAAGAGGAGCAGGAAAAAGCAAAAAATTTCAGAATTGCACCTTGCAATGCGGAGAAATTACTGTTTGTGCATTTACAATATTCATTGATTTTTGCCATTGAAAAACGTCCAGAAATGATTGAAGCTACTGACTGAATGAAAGGAGCTGGCATCTCACTCTCTTTGAATCTTCTTTATCATGCTAAGAGGAGCAGGAAAAAGCAAAAAATTTCAGAATTGCACCTTGCAATGCGGAGAAATTACTGTTTGTGCATTTACAATATTCATTGATTTTTGCCATTGAAAAACGTCCAGAAATGATTGAAGCTACTGACTGAATGAAAGGAGCTGGCATCTCACTCTCTTTGAATCTTCTTTATCATGCTAAGAGGAGCAGGAAAAAGCAAAAAATTTCAGAATTGCACCTTGCAATGCGGAGAAATTACTGTTTGTGCATTTACAATATTCATTAATTTTTGCCATTGAAAAACATCATGTTATTCATATCCCAGAAATGTTTGAAGCTACTGACTGAATGAAAGAAGCTGGCATCTCACTCTCTTTTAATCTTCTTTATCATGCTAAGAGGAGCAGGAAAAAGCAAAAAATTTCAGAATTGCACCTTGCAATGCGGAGAAATTACTGTTTGTGCATTTACAATATTCATTGATTTTTGCCATTGAAAAACGTCCAGAAATGATTGAAGCTACTGACTGAATGAAAGGAGCTGGCATCTCACTCTCTTTGAATCTTCTTTATCATGCTAAGAGGAGCAGGAAAAAGCAAAAAATTTCAGAATTGCACCTTGCAATGCGGAGAAATTACTGTTTGTGCATTTACAATATTCATTGATTTTTGCCATTGAAAAACATCATGTTATTCATATACCAGAAATGTTTGAAGCTACTGACTGAATGAAAGGAGCTGGCATCTCACTCTCTTTGAATCTTCTTTATCATGCTAAGAGGAGCAGGAAAAAGCAAAAAATTTCAGAATTGCACCTTGCAATGCGGAGAAATTACTGTTTGTGCATTTACAATATTCATTGATTTTTGCCATTGAAAAACGTCCAGAAATGATTGAAGCTACTGACTGAATGAAAGGAGCTGGCATCTCACTCTCTTTGAATCTTCTTTATCATGCTAAGAGGAGCAGGAAAAAGCAAAAAATTTCAGAATTGCACCTTGCAATGCGGAGAAATTACTGTTTGTGCATTTACAATATTCATTGATTTTTGCCATTGAAAAACGTCCAGAAATGATTGAAGCTACTGACTGAATGAAAGGAGCTGGCATCTCACTCTCTTTGAATCTTCTTTATCATGCTAAGAGGAGCAGGAAAAAGCAAAAAATTTCAGAATTGCACCTTGCAATGCGGAGAAATTACTGTTTGTGCATTTACAATATGCATGGATTTTTGCCATTGAAAAACGTCCAGAAATGATTGAAGCTACTGACTGAATGAAAGGAGCTGGCATCTCACTCTCTTTGAATCTTCTTTATCATGCTAAGAGGAGCAGGAAAAAGCAAAAAATTTCAGAATTGCACCTTGCAATGCGGAGAAATTACTGTTTGTGCTTTTACAATATTCATTGATTTTTGCCATTGAAAAACATCATGTTATTCATATACCAGAAATGTTTGAAGCTACTGACTGAATGAAAGGAGCTGGCATCTCACTCTCTTTGAATCTTCTTTATCATGCTAAGAGGAGCAGGAAAAAGCAAAAAATTTCAGAATTGCACCTTGCAATGCGGAGAAATTACTGTTTGTGCATTTACAATATTCATTGATTTTTGCCATTGAAAAACGTCCAGAAATGATTGAAGCTACTGACTGAATGAATGGAGCTGGCATCTCACTCTCTTTGAATCTTCTTTAACATGCAAAGAGGAGCAGGAAAAAGCAAAAAATTTCAGAATTGCACCTTGCAATGCGGAGAAATTACTGTTTGTGCATTTACAATATTCATTGATTTTTGCCATTGAAAAACGTCCAGAAATGATTGAAGCTACTGACTGAATGAAAGGAGCTGGCATCTCACTCTCTTTGAATCTTCTTTATCATGCTAAGAGGAGCAGGAAAAAGCAAAAAATTTCAGAATTGCAATTTGCAATGCGGAGAAATTACTGTTTGTGCATTTACAATATTCATTGATTTTTGCCATTGAAAAACATCATGTTATTCATATACCAGAAATGATTGAAGCTACTGACTGAATGAAAGGAGCTGGCATCTCACTCTCTTTGAATCTTCTTTAACATGCTAAGAGGAGCAGGAAAAAGCAAAAAATTTCAGAATTGCACCTTGCAATGCGGAGAAATTACTGTTTGTGCATTTACAATATTCATTGATTTTTGCCATTGAAAAACGTCCAGAAATGATTGAAGCTACTGACTGAATGAAAGGAGCTGGCATCTCACTCTCTTTGAATCTTCTTTATCATGCTAAGAGGAGCAGGAAAAAGCAAAAAATTTCAGAATTGCAACTTGCAATGCGGAGAAATTACTGTTTGTGCATTTACAATATTCATTGATTTTTGCCATTGAAAAACATCATGTTATTCATATACCAGAAATGATTGAAGCTAGTGACTGAATGAAAGGAGCTGGCATCTCACTCTCTTTGAATCTTCTTTATCATGCTAAGAGGAGCAGGAAAAAGCAAAAAATTTCAGAATTGCACCTTGCAATGCGGAGAAATTACTGTTTGTGCATTTACAATATTCATTGATTTTTGCCATTGAAAAACGTCCAGAAATGATTGAAGCTACTGACTGAATGAAAGGAGCTGGCATCTCACTCTCTTTGAATCTTCTTTATCATGCTAAGAGGAGCAGGAAAAAGCAAAAAATTTCAGAATTGCACCTTGCAATGCGGAGAAATTACTGTTTGTGCTTTTACAATATTCATTGATTTTTGCCATTGAAAAACATCATGTTATTCATATACCAGAAATGTTTGAAGCTACTGACTGAATGAAAGGAGCTGGCATCTCACTCTCTTTGAATCTTCTTTATCATGCTAAGAGGAGCAGGAAAAAGCAAAAAATTTCAGAATTGCACCTTGCAATGCGGAGAAATTACTGTTTGTGCATTTACAATATTCATTGATTTTTGCCATTGAAAAATGTCCAGAAATGATTGAAGCTGCTGACTGAATGAAAGGAGCTGGCATCTCACTCTCTTTGAATCTTCTTTATCATGCTAAGAGGAGCAGGAAAAAGCAAAAAATTTCAGAATTGCACCTTGCAATGCGGAGAAATTACTGTTTGTGCATTTACAATATTCATTGATTTTTGCCATTGAAAAACGCCCAGAAATGATTGAAGCTACTGACTGAATGAAAGGAGCTGGCATCTCACTCTCTTTGAATCTTCTTTATCATGCTAAGAGGAGCAGGAAAAAGCAAAAAATTTCAGAATTGCACCTTGCAATGCGGAGAAATTACTGTTTGTGCTTTTACAATATTCATTGATTTTTGCCATTGAAAAACATCATGTTATTCATATACCAGAAATGTTTGAAGCTACTGACTGAATGAAAGGAGCTGGCATCTCACTCTCTTTGAATCTTCTTTATCATGCTAAGAGGAGCAGGAAAAAGCAAAAAATTTCAGAATTGCACCTTGCAATGCGGAGAAATTACTGTTTGTGCATTTACAATATTCATTGATTTTTGCCATTGAAAAACGTCCAGAAATGATTGAAGCTACTGACTGAATGAAAGGAGCTGGCATCTCACTCTCTTTGAATCTTCTTTATCATGCTAAGAGGAGCAGGAAAAAGCAAAAAATTTCAGAATTGCACCTTGCAATGCGGAGAAATTACTGTTTGTGCATTTACAATATTCATTGATTTTTGCCATTGAAAAACGTCCAGAAATGATTGAAGCTACTGACTGAATGAAAGGAGCTGGCATCTCACTCTCTTTGAATCTTCTTTATCATGCTAAGAGGAGCAGGAAAAAGCAAAAAATTTCAGAATTGCAACTTGCAATGCGGAGAAATTACTGTTTGTGCATTTACAATATTCATTGATTTTTGCCATTGAAAAACATCATGTTATTCATATACCAGAAATGATTGAAGCTACTGACTGAATGAAAGGAGCTGGCATCTCACTCTCTTTGAATCTTCTTTATCATGCTAAGAGGAGCAGGAAAAAGCAAAAAATTTCAGAATTGCACCTTGCAATGCGGAGAAATTACTGTTTGTGCATTTACAATATTCATTGATTTTTGCCATTGAAAAACATCATGTTATTCATATACCAGAAATGTTTGAAGCTACTGACTGAATGAAAGGAGCTGGCATCTCACTCTCTTTGAATCTTCTTTATCATGCTAAGAGGAGCAGGAAAATGCAAGAAATTTCAGAATTGCACCTTGCAATGCGGAGAAATTACTGTTTGTGCATTTGCAATATTCACTGATTTTTGCCATTGAAAAACGTCCAGAAATGATTGAAGCAACTGACTGAATGAAAGGAGCTGGCATCTCACTCTCTTTGAATCTTCTTTATCATGCTAAGAGGAGCAGGAAAAAGCAAAAAATTTCAGAATTGCACCTTGCAATGCGGAGAAATTACTGTTTGTGCATTTACAATATTCATTGATTTTTGCCATTGAAAAACATCCAGAAATAATTGAAGCTACTGACTGAATGAAAGGAGCTGGCATCTCACTCTCTTTGAATCTTCTTTATCATGCTAAGAGGAGCAGGAAAAAGCAAAAAATTTCAGAATTGCAACTTGCAATGCGGAGAAATTACTGTTTGTGCATTTACAATATTCATTGATTTTTGCCATTGAAAAACATCATGTTATTCATATACCAGAAATGATTGAAGCTAGTGACTGAATGAAAGGAGCTGGCATCTCACTCTCTTTGAATCTTCTTTATCATGCTAAGAGGAGCAGGAAAAAGCAAAAAATTTCAGAATTGCACCTTGCAATGCGGAGAAATTACTGTTTGTGCATTTACAATATTCATTGATTTTTGCCATTGAAAAACGTCCAGAAATGATTGAAGCTACTGACTGAATGAAAGGAGCTGGCATCTCACTCTCTTTGAATCTTCTTTATCATGCTAAGAGGAGCAGGAAAAAGCAAAAAATTTCAGAATTGCACCTTGCAATGCGGAGAAATTACTGTTTGTGCTTTTACAATATTCATTGATTTTTGCCATTGAAAAACATCATGTTATTCATATACCAGAAATGTTTGAAGCTACTGACTGAATGAAAGGAGCTGGCATCTCACTCTCTTTGAATCTTCTTTATCATGCTAAGAGGAGCAGGAAAAAGCAAAAAATTTCAGAATTGCACCTTGCAATGCGGAGAAATTACTGTTTGTGCATTTACAATATTCATTGATTTTTGCCATTGAAAAATGTCCAGAAATGATTGAAGCTGCTGACTGAATGAAAGGAGCTGGCATCTCACTCTCTTTGAATCTTCTTTATCATGCTAAGAGGAGCAGGAAAAAGCAAAAAATTTCAGAATTGCACCTTGCAATGCGGAGAAATTACTGTTTGTGCTTTTACAATATTCATTGATTTTTGCCATTGAAAAACATCATGTTATTCATATACCAGAAATGTTTGAAGCTACTGACTGAATGAAAGGAGCTGGCATCTCACTCTCTTTGAATCTTCTTTATCATGCTAAGAGGAGCAGGAAAAAGCAAAAAATTTCAGAATTGCACCTTGCAATGCGGAGAAATTACTGTTTGTGCATTTACAATATTCATTGATTTTTGCCATTGAAAAACGTCCAGAAATGATTGAAGCTACTGACTGAATGAAAGGAGCTGGCATCTCACTCTCTTTGAATCTTCTTTATCATGCTAAGAGGAGCAGGAAAAAGCAAAAAATTTCAGAATTGCACCTTGCAATGCGGAGAAATTACTGTTTGTGCATTTACAATATTCATTGATTTTTGCCATTGAAAAACGTCCAGAAATGATTGAAGCTACTGACTGAATGAAAGGAGCTGGCATCTCACTCTCTTTGAATCTTCTTTATCATGCTAAGAGGAGCAGGAAAAAGCAAAAAATTTCAGAATTGCAACTTGCAATGCGGAGAAATTACTGTTTGTGCATTTACAATATTCATTGATTTTTGCCATTGAAAAACATCATGTTATTCATATACCAGAAATGATTGAAGCTACTGACTGAATGAAAGGAGCTGGCATCTCACTCTCTTTGAATCTTCTTTATCATGCTAAGAGGAGCAGGAAAAAGCAAAAAATTTCAGAATTGCACCTTGCAATGCGGAGAAATTACTGTTTGTGCATTTACAATATTCATTGATTTTTGCCATTGAAAAACATCATGTTATTCATATACCAGAAATGTTTGAAGCTACCGACTGAATGAAAGGAGCTGGCATCTCACTCTCTTTGAATCTTCTTTATCATGCTAAGAGGAGCAGGAAAAAGCAAAAAATTTCAGAATTGCACCTTGCAATGCGGAGAAATTACTGTTTGTGCATTTACAATATTCATTGATTTTTGCCATTGAAAAACGTCCAGAAATGATTGAAGCTACTGACTGAATGAAAGGAGCTGGCATCTCACTCTCTTTGAATCTTCTTTATCATGCTAAGAGGAGCAGGAAAATGCAAGAAATTTCAGAATTGCACCTTGCAATGCGGAGAAATTACTGTTTGTGCATTTACAATATTCATTGATTTTTGCCATTGAAAAACATCCAGAAATGATTGAAGCTACTGACTGAATGAAAGGAGCTGGCATCTCACTCTCTTTGAATCTTCTTTATCATGCTAAGAGGAGCAGGAAAAAGCCAAAAATTTCAGAATTGCACCTTGCAATGCGGAGAAATTACTGTTTGTGCATTTACAATATTCATTGATTTTTGCCATTGAAAAACATCATGTTATTCATATACCAGAAATGATTGAAGCTACTGACTGAATGAAAGGAGCTGGCATCTCACTCTCTTTGAATCTTCTTTATCATGCAAAGAGGAGCAGGAAAAAGCAAAAAATTTCAGAATTGCACCTTGCAATGCGGAGAAATTACTGTTTGTGCATTTACAATATTCATTGATTTTTGCCATTGAAAAACGTCCAGAAATGATTGAAGCTACTGACTGAATGAAAGGAGCTGGCATCTCACTCTCTTTGAATCTTCTTTATCATGCTAAGAGGAGCAGGAAAAAGCAAAAAATTTCAGAATTGCACCTTGCAATGCGGAGAAATTACTGTTTGTGCATTTGCAATATTCACTGATTTTTGCCATTGAAAAACGTCCAGAAATGATTGAAGCAACTGACTGAATGAAAGGAGCTGGCATCTCACTCTCTTTGAATCTTCTTTATCATGCTAAGAGGAGCAGGAAAAAGCAAAAAATTTCAGAATTGCACCTTGCAATGCGGAGAAATTACTGTTTGTGCATTTACAATATTCATTGATTTTTGCCATTGAAAAACGTCCAGAAATAATTTAAGCTACTGACTGAATGAAAGGAGCTGGCATCTCACTCTCTTTGAATCTTCTTTATCATGCTAAGAGGAGCAGGAAAAAGCAAAAAATTTCAGAATTGCAACTTGCAATGCGGAGAAATTACTGTTTGTGCATTTACAATATTCATTGATTTTTGCCATTGAAAAACATCATGTTATTCATATACCAGAAATGATTGAAGCTAGTGACTGAATGAAAGGAGCTGGCATCTCACTCTCTTTGAATCTTCTTTATCATGCTAAGAGGAGCAGGAAAAAGCAAAAAATTTCAGAATTGCACCTTGCAATGCGGAGAAATTACTGTTTGTGCATTTACAATATTCATTGATTTTTGCCATTGAAAAACGTCCAGAAATGATTGAAGCTACTGACTGAATGAAAGGAGCTGGCATCTCACTCTCTTTGAATCTTCTTTATCATGCTAAGAGGAGCAGGAAAAAGCAAAAAATTTCAGAATTGCACCTTGCAATGCGGAGAAATTACTGTTTGTGCTTTTACAATATTCATTGATTTTTGCCATTGAAAAACATCATGTTATTCATATACCAGAAATGTTTGAAGCTACTGACTGAATGAAAGGAGCTGGCATCTCACTCTCTTTGAATCTTCTTTATCATGCTAAGAGGAGCAGGAAAAAGCAAAACATTTCAGAATTGCACCTTGCAATGCGGAGAAATTACTGTTTGTGCATTTACAATATTCATTGATTTTTGCCATTGAAAAATGTCCAGAAATGATTGAAGCTGCTGACTGAATGAAAGGAGCTGGCATCTCACTCTCTTTGAATCTTCTTTATCATGCTAAGAGGAGCAGGAAAAAGCAAAAAATTTCAGAATTGCACCTTGCAATGCGGAGAAATTACTGTTTGTGCATTTACAATATTCATTGATTTTTGCCATTGAAAAACATCATGTTATTCATATACCAGAAATGATTGAAGCTACTGACTGAATGAAAGGAGCTGGCATCTCACTCTCTTTGAATCTTCTTTATCATGCTAAGAGGAGCAGGAAAAAGCAAAAAATTTCAGAATTGCACCTTGCAATGCGGAGAAATTACTGTTTGTGCATTTACAATATTCATTGATTTTTGCCATTGAAAAACGTCCAGAAATGATTGAAGCTACTGACTGAATGAAAGGAGCTGGCATCTCACTCTCTTTGAATCTTCTTTATCATGCTAAGAGGAGCAGGAAAAAGCAAAAAATTTCAGAATTGCACCTTGCAATGCGGAGAAATTACTGTTTGTGCATTTACAATATTCATTGATTTTTGCCATTGAAAAACGTCCAGAAATGATTGAAGCTACTGACTGAATGAAAGGAGCTGGCATCTCACTCTCTTTGAATCTTCTTTATCATGCTAAGAGGAGCAGGAAAAAGCAAAAAATTTCAGAATTGCACCTTGCAATGCGGAGAAATTACTGTTTGTGCATTTACAATATTCATTGATTTTTGCCATTGAAAAACATCATGTTATTCATATACCAGAAATGTTTGAAGCTACTGACTGAATGAAAGGAGCTGGCATCTCACTCTCTTTGAATCTTCTTTATCATGCTAAGAGGAGCAGGAAAAAGCAAAAAATTTCAGAATTGCACCTTGCAATGCGGAGAAATTACTGTTTGTGCATTTACAATATTCATTGATTTTTGCCATTGAAAAACGTCCAGAAATGATTGAAGCTACTGACTGAATGAAAGGAGCTGGCATCTCACTCTCTTTGAATCTTCTTTATCATGCTAAGAGGAGCAGGAAAAAGCAAAAAATTTCAGAATTGCACCTTGCAATGCGGAGAAATTACTGTTTGTGCATTTACAATATTCATTGATTTTTGCCATTGAAAAACATCATGTTATTCATATACCAGAAATGATTGAAGCTACTGACTGAATGAAAGGAGCTGGCATCTCGCTCTCTTTGAATCTTCTTTATCATGCTAAGAGGAGCAGGAAAAAGCAAAAAATTTCAGAATTGCACCTTGCAATGCGGAGAAATTACTGTTTGTGCATTTACAATATTCATTGATTTTTGCCATTGAAAAACGTCCAGAAATGATTGAAGCTACTGACTGAATGAAAGGAGCTGGCATCTCACTCTCTTTGAATCTTCTTTATCATGCTAAGAGGAGCAGGAAAAAGCAAAAAATTTCAGAATTGCACCTTGCAATGTGGAGAAATTACTGTTTGTGCATTTACAATATTCATTGATTTTTGCCATTGAAAAACATCATGTTATTCATATACCAGAAATGATTGAAGCTACTGACTGAATGAAAGGAGCTGGCATCTCACTCTCTTTGAATCTTCTTTATCATGCTAAGAGGAGCAGGAAAAAGCAAAAAATTTCAGAATTGCACCTTGCAATGCGGAGAAATTACTGTTTGTGCATTTACAATATTCATTGATTTTTGCCATTGAAAAACGTCCAGAAATGATTGAAGCTACTGACTGAATGAAAGGAGCTGGCATCTCACTCTCTTTGAATCTTCTTTATCATGCTAAGAGGAGCAGGAAAAAGCAAAAAATTTCAGAATTGCACCTTGCAATGCGGAGAAATTACTGTTTGTGCTTTTACAATATTCATTGATTTTTGCCATTGAAAAACATCATGTTATTCATATACCAGAAATGTTTGAAGCTACTGACTGAATGAAAGGAGCTGGCATCTCACTCTCTTTGAATCTTCTTTATCATGCTAAGAGGAGCAGGAAAAAGCAAAAAATTTCAGAATTGCACCTTGCAATGCGGAGAAATTACTGTTTGTGCATTTACAATATTCATTGATTTTTGCCATTGAAAAACGTCCAGAAATGATTGAAGCTACTGACTGAATGAAAGGAGCTGGCATCTCACTCTCTTTGAATCTTCTTTATCATGCTAAGAGGAGCAGGAAAAAGCAAAAAATTTCAGAATTGCACCTTGCAATGCGGAGAAATTACTGTTTGTGCATTTACAATATTCATTGATTTTTGCCATTGAAAAACGTCCAGAAATGATTGAAGCTACTGACTGAATGAAAGGAGCTGGCATCTCACTCTCTTTGAATCTTCTTTATCATGCTAAGAGGAGCAGGAAAAAGCAAAAAATTTCAGAATTGCAACTTGCAATGCGGAGAAATTACTGTTTGTGCATTTACAATATTCATTGATTTTTGCCATTGAAAAACATCATGTTATTCATATACCAGAAATGATTGAAGCTACTGACTGAATGAAAGGAGCTGGCATCTCACTCTCTTTGAATCTTCTTTATCATGCTAAGAGGAGCAGGAAAAAGAAAAAAAATTTCAGAATTGCACCTTGCAATGCGGAGAAATTACTGTTTGTGCATTTACAATATTCATTGATTTTTGCCATTGAAAAACGTCCAGAAATGATTGAAGCTACTGACTGAATGAAAGGAGCTGGCATCTCACTCTCTTTGAATCTTCTTTATCATGCTAAGAGGAGCAGGAAAAAGCAAAAAATTTCAGAATTGCACCTTGCAATGCGGAGAAATTACTGTTTGTGCATTTACAATATTCATTGATTTTTGCCATTGAAAAACGTCCAGAAATGATTGAAGCTACTGACTGAATGAAAGGAGCTGGCATCTCACTCTCTTTGAATCTTCTTTATCATGCTAAGAGGAGCAGGAAAAAGCAAAAAATTTCAGAATTGCACCTTGCAATGCGGAGAAATTACTGTTTGTGCATTTACAATATTCATTAATTTTTGCCATTGAAAAACATCATGTTATTCATATCCCAGAAATGTTTGAAGCTACTGACTGAATGAAAGAAGCTGGCATCTCACTCTCTTTGAATCTTCTTTATCATGCTAAGAGGAGCAGGAAAAAGCAAAAAATTTCAGAATTGCACCTTGCAATGCGGAGAAATTACTGTTTGTGCATTTACAATATTCATTGATTTTTGCCATTGAAAAACGTCCAGAAATGATTGAAGCTACTGACTGAATGAAAGGAGCTGGCATCTCACTCTCTTTGAATCTTCTTTATCATGCTAAGAGGAGCAGGAAAAAGCAAAAAATTTCAGAATTGCACCTTGCAATGCGGAGAAATTACTGTTTGTGCATTTACAATATTCATTGATTTTTGCCATTGAAAAACATCATGTTATTCATATACCAGAAATGTTTGAAGCTACTGACTGAATGAAAGGAGCTGGCATCTCACTCTCTTTGAATCTTCTTTATCATGCTAAGAGGAGCAGGAAAAAGCAAAAAATTTCAGAATTGCACCTTGGAATGCGGAGAAATTACTGTTTGTGCATTTACAATATTCATTGATTTTTGCCATTGAAAAATGTCCAGAAATGATTGAAGCTACTGACTGAATGAAAGGAGCTGGCATCTCACTCTCTTTGAATCTTCTTTATCATGCTAAGAGGAGCAGGAAAAAGCAAAAAATTTCAGAATTGCACCTTGCAATGCGGAGAAATTACTGTTTGTGCATTTACAATATTCATTGATTTTTGCCATTGAAAAACGTCCAGAAATGATTGAAGCTACTGACTGAATGAAAGGAGCTGGCATCTCACTCTCTTTGAATCTTCTTTATCATGCTAAGAGGAGCAGGAAAAAGCAAAAAATTTCAGAATTGCAACTTGCAATGCGGAAAAATTACTGTTTGTGCATTTACAATATTCATTGATTTTTGCCATTGAAAAACATCATGTTATTCATATACCAGAAATGATTGAAGCTACTGACTGAATGAAAGGAGCTGGCATCTCACTCTCTTTGAATCTTCTTTATCATGCTAAGAGGAGCAGGAAAAAGCAAAAAATTTCAGAATTGCACCTTGCAATGCGGAGAAATTACTGTTTGTGCATTTACAATATTCATTGATTTTTGCCATTGAAAAACGTCCAGAAATGATTGAAGCTACTGACTGAATGAAAGGAGCTGGCATCTCACTCTCTTTGAATCTTCTTTATCATGCTAAGAGGAGCAGGAAAAAGCAAAAAATTTCAGAATTGCACCTTGCAATGCGGAGAAATTACTGTTTGTGCATTTACAATATTCATTGATTTTTGCCATTGAAAAACGTCCAGAAATGATTGAAGCTACTGACTGAATGAAAGGAGCTGGCATCTCACTCTCTTTGAATCTTCTTTATCATGCTAAGAGGAGCAGGAAAAAGCAAAAAATTTCAGAATTGCACCTTGCAATGCGGAGAAATTACTGTTTGTGCATTTACAATATTCATTGATTTTTGCCATTGAAAAACGTCCAGAAATGATTGAAGCTACTGACTGAATGAAAGGAGCTGGCATCTCACTCTCTTTGAATCTTCTTTATCATGCTAAGAGGAGCAGGAAAAAGCAAAAAATTTCAGAATTGCACCTTGCAATGCGGAGAAATTACTGTTTGTGCTTTTACAATATTCATTGATTTTTGCCATTGAAAAACATCATGTTATTCATATACCAGAAATGTTTGAAGCTACTGACTGAATGAAAGGAGCTGGCATCTCACTCTCTTTGAATCTTCTTTATCATGCTAAGAGGAGCAGGAAAAAGCAAAAAATTTCAGAATTGCACCTTGCAATGCGGAGAAATTACTGTTTGTGCATTTACAATATTCATTGATTTTTGCCATTGAAAAACGTCCAGAAATGATTGAAGCTACTGACTGAATGAAAGGAGCTGGCATCTCACTCTCTTTGAATCTTCTTTATCATGCTAAGAGGAGCAGGAAAAAGCAAAAAATTTCAGAATTGCACCTTGCAATGCGGAGAAATTACTGTTTGTGCATTTACAATATTCATTGATTTTTGCCATTGAAAAACGTCCAGAAATGATTGAAGCTACTGACTGAATGAAAGGAGCTGGCATCTCACTCTCTTTGAATCTTCTTTATCATGCTAAGAGGAGCAGGAAAAAGCAAAAAATTTCAGAATTGCAACTTGCAATGCGGAGAAATTACTGTTTGTGCATTTACAATATTCATTGATTTTTGCCATTGAAAAACATCATGTTATTCATATACCAGAAATGATTGAAGCTACTGACTGAATGAAAGGAGCTGGCATCTCACTCTCTTTGAATCTTCTTTATCATGCTAAGAGGAGCAGGAAAAAGCAAAAAATTTCAGAATTGCACCTTGCAATGCGGAGAAATTACTGTTTGTGCATTTACAATATTCATTGATTTTTGCCATTGAAAAACGTCCAGAAATGATTGAAGCTACTGACTGAATGAAAGGAGCTGGCATCTCACTCTCTTTGAATCTTCTTTATCATGCTAAGAGGAGCAGGAAAAAGCAAAAAATTTCAGAATTGCACCTTGCAATGCGGAGAAATTACTGTTTGTGCATTTACAATATTCATTGATTTTTGCCATTGAAAAACGTCCAGAAATGATTGAAGCTACTGACTGAATGAAAGGAGCTGGCATCTCACTCTCTTTGAATCTTCTTTATCATGCTAAGAGGAGCAGGAAAAAGCAAAAAATTTCAGAATTGCACCTTGCAATGCGGAGAAATTACTGTTTGTGCATTTACAATATTCATTAATTTTTGCCATTGAAAAACATCATGTTATTCATATCCCAGAAATGTTTGAAGCTACTGACTGAATGAAAGAAGCTGGCATCTCACTCTCTTTGAATCTTCTTTATCATGCTAAGAGGAGCAGGAAAAAGCAAAAAATTTCAGAATTGCACCTTGCAATGCGGAGAAATTACTGTTTGTGCATTTACAATATTCATTGATTTTTGCCATTGAAAAACGTCCAGAAATGATTGAAGCTACTGACTGAATGAAAGGAGCTGGCATCTCACTCTCTTTGAATCTTCTTTATCATGCTAAGAGGAGCAGGAAAAAGCAAAAAATTTCAGAATTGCACCTTGCAATGCGGAGAAATTACTGTTTGTGCATTTACAATATTCATTGATTTTTGCCATTGAAAAACATCATGTTATTCATATACCAGAAATGTTTGAAGCTACTGACTGAATGAAAGGAGCTGGCATCTCACTCTCTTTGAATCTTCTTTATCATGCTAAGAGGAGCAGGAAAAAGCAAAAAATTTCAGAATTGCACCTTGGAATGCGGAGAAATTACTGTTTGTGCATTTACAATATTCATTGATTTTTGCCATTGAAAAATGTCCAGAAATGATTGAAGCTACTGACTGAATGAAAGGAGCTGGCATCTCACTCTCTTTGAATCTTCTTTATCATGCTAAGAGGAGCAGGAAAAAGCAAAAAATTTCAGAATTGCACCTTGCAATGCGGAGAAATTACTGTTTGTGCATTTACAATATTCATTGATTTTTGCCATTGAAAAACGTCCAGAAATGATTGAAGCTACTGACTGAATGAAAGGAGCTGGCATCTCACTCTCTTTGAATCTTCTTTATCATGCTAAGAGGAGCAGGAAAAAGCAAAAAATTTCAGAATTGCAACTTGCAATGCGGAAAAATTACTGTTTGTGCATTTACAATATTCATTGATTTTTGCCATTGAAAAACATCATGTTATTCATATACCAGAAATGATTGAAGCTACTGACTGAATGAAAGGAGCTGGCATCTCACTCTCTTTGAATCTTCTTTATCATGCTAAGAGGAGCAGGAAAAAGCAAAAAATTTCAGAATTGCACCTTGCAATGCGGAGAAATTACTGTTTGTGCATTTACAATATTCATTGATTTTTGCCATTGAAAAACGTCCAGAAATGATTGAAGCTACTGACTGAATGAAAGGAGCTGGCATCTCACTCTCTTTGAATCTTCTTTATCATGCTAAGAGGAGCAGGAAAAAGCAAAAAATTTCAGAATTGCACCTTGCAATGCGGAGAAATTACTGTTTGTGCATTTACAATATTCATTGATTTTTGCCATTGAAAAACGTCCAGAAATGATTGAAGCTACTGACTGAATGAAAGGAGCTGGCATCTCACTCTCTTTGAATCTTCTTTATCATGCTAAGAGGAGCAGGAAAAAGCAAAAAATTTCAGAATTGCACCTTGCAATGCGGAGAAATTACTGTTTGTGCATTTACAATATTCATTAATTTTTGCCATTGAAAAACATCATGTTATTCATATCCCAGAATTGTTTGAAGCTACTGACTGAATGAAAGAAGCTGGCATCTCACTCTCTTTTAATCTTCTTTATCATGCTAAGAGGAGCAGGAAAAAGCAAAAAATTTCAGAATTGCACCTTGCAATGCGGAGAAATTACTGTTTGTGCATTTACAATATTCATTGATTTTTGCCATTGAAAAACGTCCAGAAATGATTGAAGCTACTGACTGAATGAAAGGAGCTGGCATCTCACTCTCTTTGAATCTTCTTTATCATGCTAAGAGGAGCAGGAAAAAGCAAAAAATTTCAGAATTGCACCTTGCAATGCGGAGAAATTACTGTTTGTGCATTTACAATATTCATTGATTTTTGCCATTGAAAAACATCATGTTATTCATATACCAGAAATGTTTGAAGCTACTGACTGAATGAAAGGAGCTGGCATCTCACTCTCTTTGAATCTTCTTTATCATGCTAAGAGGAGCAGGAAAAAGCAAAAAATTTCAGAATTGCACCTTGCAATGCGGAGAAATTACTGTTTGTGCATTTACAATATTCATTGATTTTTGCCATTGAAAAACGTCCAGAAATGATTGAAGCTACTGACTGAATGAAAGGAGCTGGCATCTCACTCTCTTTGAATCTTCTTTATCATGCTAAGAGGAGCAGGAAAATGCAAAAAATTTCAGAATTGCACCTTGCAATGCGGAGAAATTACTGTTTGTGCATTTACAATATTCATTGATTTTTGCCATTGAAAAACATCCAGAAATGATTGAAGCTACTGACTGAATGAAAGGAGCTGGCATCTCACTCTCTTTGAATCTTCTTTATCATGCTAAGAGGAGCAGGAAAAAGCCAAAAATTTCAGAATTGCACCTTGCAATGCGGAGAAATTACTGTTTGTGCATTTACAATATTCATTGATTTTTGCCATTGAAAAACATCATGTTATTCATATACCAGAAATGATTGAAGCTACTGACTGAATGAAAGGAGCTGGCATCTCACTCTCTTTGAATCTTCTTTATCATGCAAAGAGGAGCAGGAAAAAGCAAAAAATTTCAGAATTGCACCTTGCAATGCGGAGAAATTACTGTTTGTGCATTTACAATATTCATTGATTTTTGCCATTGAAAAACGTCCAGAAATGATTGAAGCTACTGACTGAATGAAAGGAGCTGGCATCTCACTCTCTTTGAATCTTCTTTATCATGCTAAGAGGAGCAGGAAAAAGCAAAAAATTTCAGAATTGCACCTTGCAATGCGGAGAAATTACTGTTTGTGCATTTACAATATTCATGGATTTTTGCCATTGAAAAACGTCCAGAAATGATTGAAGCTACTGACTGAATGAAAGGAGCTGGCATCTCACTCTCTTTGAATCTTCTTTATCATGCTAAGAGGAGCAGGAAAAAGCAAAAAATTTCAGAATTGCACCTTGCAATGCGGAGAAATTACTGTTTGTGCTTTTACAATATTCATTGATTTTTGCCATTGAAAAACATCATGTTATTCATATACCAGAAATGTTTGAAGCTACTGACTGAATGAAAGGAGCTGGCATCTCACTCTCTTTGAATCTTCTTTATCATGCTAAGAGGAGCAGGAAAAAGCAAAAAATTTCAGAATTGCACCTTGCAATGCGGAGAAATTACTGTTTGTGCATTTACAATATTCATTGATTTTTGCCATTGAAAAACGTCCAGAAATGATTGAAGCTACTGACTGAATGAATGGAGCTGGCATCTCACTCTCTTTGAATCTTCTTTAACATGCAAAGAGGAGCAGGAAAAAGCAAAAAATTTCAGAATTGCACCTTGCAATGCGGAGAAATTACTGTTTGTGCATTTACAATATTCATTGATTTTTGCCATTGAAAAACGTCCAGAAATGATTGAAGCTACTGACTGAATGAAAGGAGCTGGCATCTCACTCTCTTTGAATCTTCTTTATCATGCTAAGAGGAGCAGGAAAAAGCAAAAAATTTCAGAATTGCAACTTGCAATGCGGAGAAATTACTGTTTGTGCATTTACAATATTCATTGATTTTTGCCATTGAAAAACATCATGTTATTCATATACCAGAAATGATTGAAGCTACTGACTGAATGAAAGGAGCTGGCATCTCACTCTCTTTGAATCTTCTTTAACATGCTAAGAGGAGCAGGAAAAAGCAAAAAATTTCAGAATTGCACCTTGCAATGCGGAGAAATTACTGTTTGTGCATTTACAATATTCATTGATTTTTGCCATTGAAAAACGTCCAGAAATGATTGAAGCTACTGACTGAATGAAAGGAGCTGGCATCTCACTCTCTTTGAATCTTCTTTATCATGCTAAGAGGAGCAGGAAAAAGCAAAAAATTTCAGAATTGCACCTTGCAATGCGGAGAAATTACTGTTTGTGCTTTTACAATATTCATTGATTTTTGCCATTGAAAAACATCATGTTATTCATATACCAGAAATGTTTGAAGCTACTGACTGAATGAAAGGAGCTGGCATCTCACTCTCTTTGAATCTTCTTTATCATGCTAAGAGGAGCAGGAAAAAGCAAAAAATTTCAGAATTGCACCTTGCAATGCGGAGAAATTACTGTTTGTGCATTTACAATATTCATTGATTTTTGCCATTGAAAAACGTCCAGAAA
>NW_027369496.1:0-42291 GCF_046119375.1 Phyllobates terribilis
AAAAAGGGCGTGGCTTGGGGTGTGGATAGGGGCGTGGCCAGACTACGCGTGCCGCATGGTTTCGCCCTCTTTCTAGTCCTCATAGGTTGGCGGTATGCTTGTACTGAGGAGATCTGGGCTATCAGTGATTAGGTCCCATATTGTGCACTGTAAGGTCTGGAAAAGCTCCTTCTATCCGTCTCTGTAGCACCAGAGGAAGAACAGAGGGGAAAAGACAGGATTTTCTACATGTCGCGTTATGTAGATGTTCTGCAGATTTATCACAACCGTCCACAAGAAGAAACTGCCATCACAGAGCCGCCTTTAGCTGTTGGAAAAGTTTAAACTTAGTTTTGAATAGTTGCTATAGGCAACAAGGACTTTCTATTTATGCTGGGTCACATGATGCTGGTGCTGGGTGATGTCATGTGACGGAATGTTGTGGGTGATGATGTCACAGAGGGCGTTGTGATGTCACCCTTGGGGTATATAAGGGGGCTCCATCCACCTGGAGCTCATATCTCATTGGCCATATCTTGGTGCTGAGATACCCCCTGGAGACAATGAGGATCGCCATATTGTTTCTGTGCTGTACCCTGTTCTACCCTGTGAATTACCATAGGCTGCCGGTGAGTACCTGTCTATTATTACATATGGAGGACGCTTAGAATCAGCTGCGGCAGGGGAAGGGGATGGGGAGGGGGGTCCTGTAAGAATTTACCTGCGGGAATAAGAGGTTATGGCAGGGAAAGGAGCTTAGGAAGTGACAGTCAGAGGGGATATAAGTGTGGGGTGACCCCTCTGACTCCCACATTCCTGCCTTGTCCTTGTAGTGATTAATGACTTTGGTGTTGTCCCTTATATATCACTTTGCAGTCACCAGTGATCGCTCCGCACTGTGATCCTAAACTACAGTCTCATTTACCTTTTTGCAAACGCCCAGAAGGGGAGGAGTGACATCACACCCATGTGAGCAGATCCCGCCCACTTTTACTGCAGTCGTAATGCGAGCTAGCTGTATTCTGTTTTCATGGAAATGTCAGCAGCTGCTCCCCCTAGTGTTTACAAGATGAAAACATCAAAACAGTTAAAATATTTTTTCAGATTTTATACCATTAAAACCTTTTTAAATATATATGTGTATTTATATATAAATATAAATACTTTACAATTTTACAATTGTAAAACAATTGCTGACACTTTCCCTTTAAAAGATCTAAAGACGTTCTGCTTCATGTGCCATTGTGACCAATCACAGCACAGATTATATTTTTTAAACTTTTCTTGAAAAACTGAAGCTGCTCCGTGATTGGAAATCATGTGGAAGGGTTCTCTTTTAGACATTTAGTTAGGTCCAAAGTATCAGTGACATGATGGACAGAACTGTGCAATGATGTCACAGAGGGCTTTGTGATGTCACCCCTGGGTATATTAGAAGCCTCGGCCCATCTGCAGCTTGTATCTCATTGACCATACCTTGGTGCTGAGAGACCTCTGGAGATGATGAGTATCATCCTATCATTTCTGTGCTTTACATTGCTCTACCCCCCACATTACAGTACACTGAGGGCGAGTATGTTCTCATCAATATGGAGGTCACAAGGATCAGCTAATCAGAATATCGCCTCTTGCAGGACTTCTCATACTGGACACGTGACCGTCCGTCATATGAAAGTCCAACTGTAAATAATATTCCATGGACCCTGGAGGTGAATCCCAAACTTCTTCCTGATCTTCTCAATGGGATATTTCTGAAAGTTGCTTGATAATGTATCCATCACTGTATAATAACAAGGGCTCTCTGTTTGACTGGATTGGGTATAAATATACAGGACTTTATTATGTTTTTTTTCTTTATTATAGGATGACCCACTACCCGTGGATCTCAGGAGAAGCACCTATCAAGCTTCCATCAATCTTCCTCTTTGGCTCTTCCGTGACGCAGTTTTTGTTGCGGTGATGACACTACTGACAATACTAGAGTATTTGGCCTTAAGTCTTGTCCTGAGCAAGTGGGCAATGTCTGAACCTGGTGAAACAATCAGAAAACTCCTGAGAACAAAACCATTCTGAAGGAACAAAGTGCTTGTAAGGAGCCGATTTGCATCCCTCAGATTCAGGAGCAAGACTCCAGGAGAACACCTGTCCTGCCCAATGGCAAATGTTCTACTCCATCCATGGCTCCTGCACCGCAGGATGCGAAAAAGGTTCCTAGCTGCAACTATAAAGTGGCGTTCAGTGATATTGTCTGGGTCCGAACGATCCCTCACAACAATATAAGAAGAAGAGCTCGAAGTTCCACGGAGCATAAAGAGAGGTTACTGATTTTTCATTGAAGCCAACAACCCAGAATTCCAGAGCCACGAGCACCAGAACCTAGAAAACCAGAACCTACCATGTCAGAACCTAGTATGTCAGAACCTAGAATGCCAGAGCCTGAAATGCCTACAACACCTCCACCCAAAATCAGGAGGAGAAGATGTTTCCTTAGAAGTCTTAGAGGCGAGGAAGATTGAGAAGGCAACTGCTTGAATTTTCCCATTGCTCGTGTTTTCATCACAGGTTAGTCCTATACATGCTGTCTGATGGGCACCATCTTACTACATACAATGCAGCATTGCACCTGAAATCAAATGGATATTTTGTCACACACTTGCACTTTAGCACCTTATCATATGGCGCATATATCTATGAACGCTTTGCTAAGTATCACTGTCTAGTATGTGCTTCTGATGAACCTATTTTAGGAAAACGTGTCGAGGTTTGGCATACTATGTACTTGAGTTTGGCGTACTATGTGCTTGTTGGTAAATTCTATTGCCATCTATAACCTACTAGAAATTATAATGTCTCTGGTGGGACGCCCCATGCCGAATTGTTGATAACTGACTATGAGCATTGTCCTCTATTTCTCATCTACTATGGTTACAGGTTGATGTGAAGAGAGCTGTGCCATTGGTAGCGATTTTTCTACTGATTTGTCAGTTATATTTATGTTAGTTTAGCAAATTTCTGCTTGTAGGGTCTAATGTTTTAGCATAGTGTATGTTCTGTGAGCTAAATTGTCATACTTATGCACTAGATAGATTATAAATTGTGATGCTTATGATAAAGATAGATTATTAGTTTAATCGGTGATTTTTTAAATATTTTTTAACATCAGGAGACTCAAGAATCGCATCTTACAGAAGACAAGAAGCCTAAATGCCGAAGGTTGATGACCTGTTGATGGCCCACAGCTGGAGGGTCATTACCTCTTGATGGCACAAAACTGGACAGAAGATAAAAACATTTGATGGCACACAGCCGGAGGGTGATGACCTATTGATGGCCATAGCCAGAGGGTCATTACCTGTTGATGGCACACAGCCGGACAGAGGATCATTACCTGTTGATGGCACACAGCCGGATGGTCATTACCTGTTCATGGCGCACTGCCGGATGGTCATTACCTGTTGATGGCACACAGCCGGAGGGTGATGACCTATTGATGGCCATAGCCAGAGGGTCATTACCTGTTGATGGCGCACTGCCGGATGGTCATTACCTGTTGATGGCACACAGCTGGAGGGTGATGACCAGTTGATGTCGCACTGCCGGATGGTCATTACCTGTTGATGGCACACAGCCGGACAGAGGATCATTACCTGTTGATGGCACACAGCCGGACAGAGGATAAGATCTTTTGATTGCATACACCGGGTCCCTCCCTGATAACAAGGAACCCTGGGGAATACTGGTCATCTTGATCCCCCACTGACTATATACTTGCTCCGCCTCAGCCTACACCATCATGGAGGACACTTCCACCTGTGTCCACTGTAAGGTTGGACTTTCTTTTATAATTACAGCAGATTAATAAACATCATAAAGCTGTAAAACTATTGAGTAATTTATTATAAATTATTATAAAGAAATATAAAGTATAATAGATAGCTATAGAGGGCACAGAAGACGACTAACTATAGAAAGCATGTTATCGCCTGATATATACTGTATATTCTAGATGGCGCTATTACACTAAATACATCACAACCTCCAGGGTGATATTACTGTACAATGCGAGATCACTAATAATGGCCACAGATTATGAGAAAATGACCAGCTCCATAGTCCTGGAGTTATTATAAATGTCTCTAGTGTGAGGCAGGGACTGGACGAGTGTTGGAGGGAGGTATATTCCCCCAGGACGTCCTTTATGTATCCATGCTGTAGAATCTGCCGTATACTTCTGTTCTAGCAGTCAGACATTTCACTCTGCAAATCACAGGCTCAACATTGTGTAAAACTACCACCGTATATAAGAGCACTCAGAATAAAAACTAGCGGCATGCCGTGCACTGCCCACGTCATGTGTACGGGATACAGGACCTGCAGGACCTGGTGCGGCCATTATAGTTGATAGATTAATGATACCTGTGCAGATGAAGGGAAAAAAAATATGTGCAACAACAGGAGGAGAAAGTCTCAAAATGTAATTTGAAAAGTATAATAGAGAAATGGGAAACTTCTGGAGATGCAGATAAGTGGTACCAGGGCGAAACATAAGTGTAGTCAGACAAGGGAAAAGTGCAAATGATCCAGCGTGAAGGTTTGTTTAGTAGAAAAAATATTAAAACTTAGCTTTTATTAGCCATATAAAACACTGCTCCACAAAGAATACAGCAAATGTGCAACTATCATAGCTTACAGACCTACACATTTCAACAAATCATGTCTTAATTATGGCCCTACTACTAGAATGACAAAAAGGCATATATATATATATATATATATCAACGTGCCTGTATGACCTCCCTACAACGCCTGGGCATGCTCCTGATGAGGTTGCGGATATTCTCCTGTGGGATCTCCTCCCAGACCTGGACTAAAGCATCCGCCAACTCCTGGACAGTCTGTGGTGCAACGTGACATTGGCGGATGGAGCGAGACATGATGTCCCAGATGTGCTCAATCGGATTCAGGTCTGGGGAACGGGCGGGCCAGTCCTTAGCTTCAATGCCTTCATCTTGCAGGAACTGCTGACACACTCCAGCCACATGAGGTCTGGCATTGTCCAGCATTAGGAGGAACCCAGGGCCAACCGCACCAGCATATGGTCTCACAAGGGGTCTGAGGATCTCATCTCAGTACCTAATGAAAGTCAGGCTACCTCTGGCGAGCACATGGAGGGCTGTGTGGCCCTCCAAAGAAATGCCACCCCACACCATTACTCACCCACTGCCAAACCGGTCATGCTGAAGGATGTCGCTCTCCACGGCGTCTCCAGACTCTGTCACGTCTGTCACATGTGCTCAGTGTGAACCTGCTTTCATCTGTGAAGAGCACAGGGCGCGAGTGGCGACTTTGCCTATCCTGGTGTTCTGTGGCAAATGCCAAGCGTCCTGCATGGTGTTGGGCTGTGAGCACAACCCCTATCTGTGGACGTCGGGCCCTCATACCACCCTCATTGAGTCGGTATCTAACCGTTTGTGCAGACACATGCTGCTGGGTTGTTGCCCTCCTACGGCCCCCTCCACATCTCCTGGTGTACTGGCCTGTCTCCTGGTAGCGCCTCCAGCCTCTGGACACAGCCAACCTTCTTGCCACAGCTCTCATTGATGTGCCATCCTGGATGAGCTGCACTATCTGAGCAACTTCTGTGGGTTGTAGAGTCTGTCTCATGCTACCACGAGTGTGAAAGCACAACCAACATTCAAAAGTGACCAAAACATCAGCCAGAACGCATTGGTACTGAGATGTGGTCTGTGGTCCCCACCTGCAGAACCACTCCTTTATTGAGGGTGTCTTGATAATTGCCAATAATTTCCATCTATCGTCTATTCCATTTGCACATCAGCATGTGAAATTGATTGTCAATCAGTGTTGCTTCCTAAGTGGACAGTTTGATTTCAAAGAAGTTTGATTTACTTGGAGTTATATTCTGTTGTTTTAAGTGTTCCCTTTATTTTTGGAGCAGTGTATATAGATACATACAGTGAGTACGGAAAGTATTCAGACTCCTTTAAATTTTTCACTCTTTGTTTCATTGCAGCCATTTGATAAATTCTAAAAAGTTCATTTTTTTTCTCATTAAAGTACACTCTGCACCCCATCTTGACTGAAAAAAACAGCAATGTAGAATTTTTTTGCAAATTTATTAAAAAAGAAAAACTGAAATATCACATGATCATAAGTATTCAGATCCTTTGCTCAGACACTCATATTTAAGTCACATGCTGTCCATTTCCTTGTGATCCTCCTTGAGATGGTTCTACTCCTTCAATGGAGTCCAAATGTGTTTAATTAAACTGATAGGACTTGATTTGGAAAGGCACACACCTGTCTATATAAGACCCCACAGCTCACAGTGCATGTCAGACCAAATGAGAATCATGAGCTCAAAGGAACTGCCTAAGGAGCTCAGAGACAGAATTGTGGCAAGGCACACATCTAGCCAAGGTTATAAAAGAATTTCTGCATTACTCAAGGTTCATAACAGCACAGTGGCCTCCATAATCCTTAAATGGAAGAAGTTTGGGACCACCAGAAGTCTTCCTAGACCTGGCCGTCCAGCCAAACTGAGCAATCGTGGGAGAAGAGCCTTGGTGAGAGAGGTAAAGAAGAACCCCAAGATCACTGTGGCTGAGCTCCAGAGATGCAGTAGGGAGATGGGAGAAAGTTCCACAAAGTCAACTATCAACCACCAGTTGGGCCTTTATGGCAGAGTGGCCAGACGGAAGCCTCTCCTCAGTGCAAGACATATGAAAGCCCGCATAGAGTTTGCTCGAAAACACATGAAGGACTCCCAGACTATGAGAAATAAGATTCTCTGGTCTGATGAGACAAAGATAGAACTTTTTGGTGATAATTCTAAGTGGTATGTGTGGAGAAAACCAGGCACTGCTCATCACCTGCCTAATACAATCCCAACAGTGAAACATGGTGGTGGCAGTTGTTAGAACCCTCCTGTTAGTTTTTTCTATTTTGTGGTCATGTGACCTTCTGCCTATTTATTCCAGCTTCGCCCTTCAGGCTTTGCTGGACTTCAGTGTTACTTTGACTCTTAATCTAGCCAGGTGCTTTGTACCTACTGTATCTCTCTAGTTTGTTTGGTCCTTGGACCACTAAGTACTTTTGTCTGTTTGTCTTCTTCTGCTACTACTTCTGCCAGGAGGTGTCCAATTTTGTCCCAGTCCTTAGTTCTTTTAGGGACCCCTCCCTTTAATCTATAGGTCTGCGTTGAGACTAGCCGCGGACGAAGGCGGGTCTGTTCACAAGGAACAGGTTGCCCGCTGCATCGTAGGGAATCAGCTTAGTCCAATTGTATGGACAGATTTCCTCTCTTTCCTTAGTTCTTGTAGCAGATCATAACAGCAGTATCATGCTATGGGTGTGTTTTTCAGCTGCAGGGACAGGACGACTGGTTGCAATTGAAGGAAACATGAATGCGGCCAAGTACAGAGATATCCTGGATGAAAACCTCTTCCAGAGTGCTCTGCACCTCAGACTTGGCCAAAGGTTCACCTTCCAACAAGACAATGACCCTAAGCACACAGCTAAAATAACAAAGGAGTGGCTTCAGAACAACAATGTGACCATTCTTGACTGGCCCAGCCAGAGCCCTGACCTAAACCCAATTGAGCATCTTTGGAGAGACCTGAAAATGGCTGTCCACCAACGTTTACCATTCATCCTGATGGAACTGGAGAGGATCTACAAGGAAGAATGGCAGAGGATCCCAAAATGCAGGTGTGAAAAACTTGTTGCATCATTTCCAAGAAGACTCATGGCTGTACTAGCCCAAAAGGGTGCTTCTACTCAATTCTGAGCAAAGGGTCTGAATACTTATGCCAATGTGATATTTCAGTTTTTCTTTTTTATTAAATTTGCAAAAATTTCTACATTTCTGTTTTCTTTCAGACAAGATGGGGTGCAGAGTGGACTTTAATGAGAAAAAAATGAACTTTTTAGAATTTACCAAATGGCTGCAATGAAACAAAGAGTGAAAAATTTAAAGGGGTCTGAATACTTTCCATACCCAGTGTACATGCATGGAAATAAATGCAGAATTATATTTCTTAATACTGCAGTATCAGATCCTGTCTTGAATTTAACCCCTGTGGTATCCAATGTGAAAATCCACAGGGACTCCCGGTTCAGAAGTTTGCACTTATGATCCCCCCCTCGTGTGGATCTATATACCTTCTCTATCTCCATATATTTAAAGAATGAGGTGTCACCTTTATGAACTCTCGCAAAATGCCTCGATACTGCTGATGTATTTATGGCTTCCAAATTAATCGCATCAGAAAGATGTCTTCTGATACGGACTTTCAGCGCACCTGTGGTACAACTGACGCGCCCCCTGAGCCATATTCTTTAGGGGAATACCCGGAGCCGGATCAGATGGGGGTTGTAGTCTCCGAGTGGCTGTGACCCGGTCCGTGCCCAGGGTGTCAAGCTCAGTGTTATGTGTGGCAGTTCTACAGATGTTACTAAAGTTCTTTTGTGTCGACTACGCCACCCGTTGTGATGCGGTCACTGTGGCCGCCGCTGCTGCAGGGTCCGCTGAGGCTGATGGTGGGTGCGCAGCTTGGTGGGATAACCCCCAACGGGAGGGGTATAGCCTCAGAGGGGACAGGCGCAGAGGATGGGGGTTGTGGTGGTGCGGTGCAGCCGGCAATGAAGACAGACTCGGGTTGTGCAGTTAAGGGTGTTTACTTACTGCTGATGTTGTACTGGTCACTCCAGCTGCTAGTGACCACCCGAGCCGTGCTGCGTCCACCAGGTCTTGGATCCAGCCAACCCCCAAACAAGTCCAGAGCGTGGCCCTGAGCTCTCCCTCTGTCCTTTCTTCAGCCGTCCCCACCAGTGATTCACCTAGGTCCAGCTCCCTCGGGCCTTCTTTTGGGACACCCTTGGCCCTGGGTTCCCTGACCCTTCATGTGGTTTGCCTTCGGGGTGAATGTGGTGGGTGACCGTGACAGACACTGCCCACGGTCTCCGGTCTCTGGCTGGGGATTGTTTTCTGCCCCCACCAGCTTGGGTTCCGGTACCCTGATGCTGACTCCTCACCCGGTGTTCTAATTTGGGTTCTTGGGTCCCTTCAGTCTTCCCCCTCTGGGTCTTTCTCTGCTCCACTCTCTCTCTCTCCAGGGCTGCTGTTTCCTGCTCTCTGCATCAGACTTGTCCTCTGCAGCTGACTGACCCTGATCTCAGTTGGTGCCCTCCTTATATATCCCTCTATGTGTGAGCTCAGGTGACCAGCACCCAATGAGCTCCTATCACTACCCAGACTGCTCCCCCTATCTGCCCCTACACTACATGGGATGTACCACCCCCCTCCCACTCCAGCCAGGAACAGGCTCGGTTGTACCTGCACATTTCTAAGTGGGAGTACCGTCGGCCTGCTCCTCTGGAATGGGATGTATGTAGTGCATGCAGTCTATCTGAGCTCAGTTCCACACTCCTTCCTTACCCGGGAGTGGAATATCACACCTCTGGGTTGAGGTGCAATACCCCTGTAGCAGCCGAATCCTCAGGGTGCTACATTCCCCCCTGGTAAATCACAGCACGTCCTCGGGCTGTAAAGACATAAAACACCAAAACATACAAAATTTTTATATAAACATATAAAACATATAAAACATTATATATATAAAACTTTTTTTTATATAAACATTCTCGTAGACTTCTCTTGTCTCTGGTTCCTCCTCCGGACACTGTGCAACGTGTCCGGGAAAAGTGCGACAGTCTCTTTGAAAAACTGGTTTTCAATAAAACCGGTAGGGGGCGCTTTAGGACGCGCAACTATATACAGGGGAAGTTGGCCGCTCTCAGTCCTCGGCCAGGTAGAGGAAAGGGAATGGCTGCTCACAGTCCTCAGCCTGTGGGATTAAGGGGTAACGGGTAAACAGTTCACAGGTCCCAACGGGGACTATTTTAGCAGCAGCAACAGTTCCAGTTTCAGTTTCAGTTCCTTTATACCCCGATTGGGTAACTATTTACATCACTTCTCGGCCGCACTCAACGGCGTCTTCCTCCTGCTTTTTCTTAATATGGTGTTGCTTCAGACCCGTCCGGGTCCTCTGGCTCCTCCTCTCCGTACCGCAACTCCTCCTCCGTCAAGCGGTGTACGTGGAGGGCGTAAGGTCCTTTGGCACACTTGTGCCGGGTGAAAGTGACCTCATCTCCGACGTAGAGGTCACGACCTTTGTGACCTTCCGGCAGGTGGGACTCGACGTCTCTGCGGGTCACAAAAACGTCACCGCGGTTGTTATGGTCCCGAATAAAGCCCCACCCATGCTGCGGGTTGAACTTTATCACCGTCCCGATGGTGCGGGGACAGTGCGCTGCTCGGGGGTTCCTCCTAGTCCGGCTCTTCTGCTCCGCGCTCCGGATTTGGGCCTGTTGTTCTCTGACCCGCCTCTCCTCCCGTTCTCTCTTAAACTCTGCTAGCTGCTGACGACAACACTCAGTCCGCTCAGCGGCAACTGCCCGAGTTTCCTGAGTGAACCCCATTAGATCTTCTCCGGTGGGGTCCCACTCAAACTGTGCGTCTTCCAAAGGAGGCGAGACCCGAGTCACGGGCTTCGGAGCCGGGATCAGGGGCTCACACAAGGGCCCTCGTCTCTGTTGCCGCCCCAGCTCATGGTATCCTTCGGGCCAGATGAAGGGCTGCCCGTCCGGCCATGTGAGCTGGCTGAAGAGGTCCTCCCCCAGGTGTGGCACCCTTGGTATTGCGGGCGCGGGCGCGGTGGTGATGGCGCCCGGGTTGCCCAGGCCTTGCGGCCAGGCCTGGGGCACCTGGAAGGTGAAGGGCACCGTTAGGACGGCGGCGCCCTGGGCTACCTGGCCTTGCGGCCAGGCCGGAGGCTCCGCGGAGGTAGGGGGCGCTGTTGGTGGTGCGGCGCCCGGGGGTACTAGGCCTTGCGACCAGGCTGGTGGTAATTCCTGCTTTGTCACGCTCCGGGTCGGTGCGTGTGACGTCACAGGGGTCGCGGCGGCGGCTTCCGGTCGGGGCCTAGTCCATGGCGGTGACCTGGCGGCTACGGGCACAGCAGGGGGACTTTCGGGCTCTGCGACGGGGAGCTGGGGCAGGTAAGCGGTGTCACGGCTTGGGGTATAGGCGTCCCCTTTACCTGCCTCCATGCGTTCGGCTCCCTCCTCGGCGCCGTCTCCGGCCTTGGGTCCTCCCGCGCCATCCTCAGAGGCGGTCTGCTTCCTCTTCCAGGGTAGCGTGCTCCGTTGACTGGTCTCTGCTTGCTGGGCCATCTCCCGGCTCCACTCCGCCAGTATCTCACGCTGTACCCGGGCCATCCTCCTTGCGAGGCCCTCCAGGGCAGTTTGTGCACACTCCCGGTCTCGGGGGAGCTGCGCTAGGATCTCCGCTAGACCTAGCGGGGTTGTGGACTCTAGCAGGCTCCTGACCATCGGGTCGGTGCTGCTCTGCTCTGCTTCCGGCAGGCTCCTGGCCAGCGGGCCGGTGCTGCTCTGCCCTCCTTCCTCGGTCTCTAGCAGACTCCTGGCCAGCGGGCCGGTGCTGTTCTGCTTTCTCTCCATCTCCGGGTGAGCTCCTTCGCTACTCCTCGTTAGACCTCTTGCCTCCGGGTGCGCTCGCTCCAGACTGCTCCAAGCGACACCCATCTTTTCTCTTCTCTTTCGTCTCCTCCCACTTCGAGGGCGGTCCCGGGGCAACTCGGTGACTGTCAGTTCCAGGGGCGGTTCTTTCACGCTGACAGACACCTCTAGCATCACAGTCTCTGTTGGTGGGGGCGGTTTCCACTTTTGGCGCCATTTTCTGTCCTGGCCCACGATGGGAGGTGGCCTCTTGCCCTCCTTTGGCACGCCCATAATGGCGTCCGCTGCTCTTCCAAGGCGGGAAATCTGCGGTTTTGGCGGGAAGCGTCGCCCAGTGGCGGGAAACTCTGCAGATGGCGGGAACAAGTTGGAAATGGCGGACAATCGGCGGGAAACGACTGGTGATGGAGTCCGATGGCGTGGACCCTCCGGAACTGGCGGGAGACTTCTTTCTGAGGTAAACTTGCACTTTTCTTCAGGCACGCAGTACCCGGGTGTTGCGGGCACGTAATCCTGCCGACTACGCCAAAGTTGACGCGCCCCCTGAGCCATATTCTTTAGGGGAATACCCGGAGCCGGATCAGATGGGGGTTGTAGTCTCCGAGTGGCTGTGACCCGGTCCGTGCCCAGGGTGTCAAGCTCAGTGTTATGTGTGGCAGTTCTACAGATGTTACTAAAGTTCTTTTGTGTCGACTACGCCACCCGTTGTGATGCGGTCACTGTGGCCGCCGCTGCTGCAGGGTCCGCTGAGGCTGATGGTGGGTGCGCAGCTTGGTGGGATAACCCCCAACGGGAGGGGTATAGCCTCAGAGGGGACAGGCGCAGAGGATGGGGGTTGTGGTGGTGCGGTGCAGCCGGCAATGAAGACAGACTCGGGTTGTGCAGTTAAGGGTGTTTACTTACTGCTGATGTTGTACTGGTCACTCCAGCTGCTAGTGACCACCCGAGCCGTGCTGCGTCCACCAGGTCTTGGATCCAGCCAACCCCCAAACAAGTCCAGAGCGTGGCCCTGAGCTCTCCCTCTGTCCTTTCTTCAGCCGTCCCCACCAGTGATTCACCTAGGTCCAGCTCCCTCGGGCCTTCTTTTGGGACACCCTTGGCCCTGGGTTCCCTGACCCTTCATGTGGTTTGCCTTCGGGGTGAATGTGGTGGGTGACCGTGACAGACACTGCCCACGGTCTCCGGTCTCTGGCTGGGGATTGTTTTCTGCCCCCACCAGCTTGGGTTCCGGTACCCTGATGCTGACTCCTCACCCGGTGTTCTAATTTGGGTTCTTGGGTCCCTTCAGTCTTCCCCCTCTGGGTCTTTCTCTGCTCCACTCTCTCTCTCTCCAGGGCTGCTGTTTCCTGCTCTCTGCATCAGACTTGTCCTCTGCAGCTGACTGACCCTGATCTCAGTTGGTGCCCTCCTTATATATCCCTCTATGTGTGAGCTCAGGTGACCAGCACCCAATGAGCTCCTATCACTACCCAGACTGCTCCCCCTATCTGCCCCTACACTACATGGGATGTACCACCCCCCTCCCACTCCAGCCAGGAACAGGCTCGGTTGTACCTGCACATTTCTAAGTGGGAGTACCGTCGGCCTGCTCCTCTGGAATGGGATGTATGTAGTGCATGCAGTCTATCTGAGCTCAGTTCCACACTCCTTCCTTACCCGGGAGTGGAATATCACACCTCTGGGTTGAGGTGCAATACCCCTGTAGCAGCCGAATCCTCAGGGTGCTACACAACCCACATAGTGGACCTTACACAAGGTGCATTCTATAAGGTATATAACCCCTGATGAATTACAATTGAGGAAATCATGAATTTTATATTCTCTATCATTACTTAAGGACATAAAACTATCTGTTTTAACCGCATGTAGACACGCTTTGCACCGATTGGCTCCACATCTGAAGAAACCTTTTGTGCTGAGCCAATTTGGTTGTACAGTATTAGTCTCACTGGTGTATAAGCTAGGAGAAAGGATGGTTCCCAGAGCGGGCGCTTTCCTGGCTACAAAGCGGATGGCATTAGAAAGTAGGTTTTTTAGTTTCTTGTTCTGATATATAATAGGGTTATACTTTTTAATTCTAGATGTAATTTTCTTATACTGAGGACTATAGGTGGTAGAAAACGTTACCCTAGTATCCAATGTGTTAGGGTATGTGCACACGATGCAGAAATGAAGCAGAAAATTTCTGCATCATTTCTGCATCTCCCTGGCAGAAAAAACGCATGCAGATTGTGCATGCGTTTTTCCTGCAGAATACATGCGGATCCACATGCAGATTCACATGCGTTTCCGCATGCAGATTGACAAGCGCTTTCCAGGCGATTTTAGCATCACTTGGAAAGTGCTTGACAACTAGGTCACACTATATAAATCTATGCAAACAGCATGGATTTATACAGTGTGAACCGAGAGAGTGTATATACTTACCTCTGATGGCCCGCGCTGTCCTGCTCACTCCGTTCTCCCGGCTGCCGGCAACTTTGAATTGAAAGACCTGCCGACGTCAGCGTCACGTGACCCGTCACATGACTCTGACGTCACCGCAGGTCCTACAACTCACTGCAAGTGCCGGGAACCAAGCGGGAGCGCTGCACGGGCCGACAGAAGGTAAGAATACATTTTTTTTTTATTTTATTCTTCTTTTTACAGCTTTTATTAATGGTACCTGGGTGTGGATGAGACTCTCCTCTCCTCTACACCCGGGTACCATCCGCACATTAGAACGCACCAATTACGCAAGTACAAATGCTGTCTTGCGGAATTGGCGTGTTCTAATGCAAGTCAATGGCGGCGAAATCGCCGCGTTTCCGCAAAATTAATTGACATGCTGCGGATTTTTGACCGCAGCGTTAACGCTGCGGAAAAATCCGCATCATGGGCACAGCACATGCGGATTTCCATTGGGGAACATTGCTGCCCTTCTACCATGCGTTTTTCATGCGTTTCCGCGGCGTTTACGCAACTGCAAAAACGCCGCGGAAACGCATGAAATACGCATCGTGTGAACACAGCCTTAATGTTATTTTTCTGTTTATTTCGGAGTATATCTTTCCGATTTATATTGGAGACAATTCTACTCGCTTTTCTTAAAGACCACTCGGGATAGCACCTATTGGATAGTCTGTTACAATTTTTTTCTGATTCCTTCTGAAAAGTGATGTTATCTGAACAATTTCGTATTGTTCGTATTAGCTCACCGTAAGGGATATTTCTCTTAATATGTGGCGGATGACAACATTTAGCTGATAGAATAGAATTTGAGGCTGTAGATTTTCTGTGGGGATTAATTTTGACCAATTCTTTCTCCTTGGTAGCCTCAAGTTCGAGATCCAACAAAGTAATTTTGGATGAATGGTAGAACTAAGTGAATTTAAGATTGAAATGATTGCAGTTGATGTACTGTACAAATTGTACCACCTCCTCCTGTGTGCCCCCCACACCAGGAGGAGGTCATCAATAAATCTACCGTACCACACAATGTGTCCACTATATGTGTTATCATTATGGTAAATGAAAAGCTCCTCCACCTACACATCACTATGTTCACTAGCGAAGGAGAAAACTTACTGCCCATGCTGACTCCTCTTTTCTGTAAAAAAAAAACTTTTATCAAAGCTAAAATAATTACGTTCTAAGAGGAACTGTACTGCTATGACCAGAAATTCTTTTATTTCTATAGTGTACGAACTGTATGTGTCAAGGTGGTAGGTTAAAAATGCTAAAGCAATATGGGGTGGAATTGAGGGGGTATAATGCCACCACATCACAGGACAATCATCCAAAGTTTTTTGGCCATTCAAATTTATCAAAAATGGTCACTATGAATTTTGAATCCCTAATGTAACTCGGAGTTTCCTGAACCAGAGGCTGTAGGTAAAAATCCATCCAGGCACTTAATTTTTCACCATTGGAACCAATCCCCACCACTATGGGTCTTAACCCCTTTACAGCCAAGGGCTTACTAATACGTACTGTACCTGCGCCCTGGGCTTTAAGAGCCAGGTACGTATTTGTACGCCCTGTTGATTTCGGCCACACACAGGCTGTGCGGGCGCGATCGCCGCCGGGTGTGAGCTGATTTTTGCTATGTGCTGGGAGCGGTCATGCACGGCTCCCAGCACATTAACCCCCGCAATGCTGCGATCGAAGTCGATCACAGCATTGCGGAGGTAAGTACTGCATACTCACCTCTTCCCCGCTGTCGCGCGCTGTCTGAGGCTGGCTTCCGTGGTTGTCATGGTAACCCAGATGTCATCATGACAACATCCGGGTCACCAGACAGCAGAAAGATACTTTGATCATGCACAGTGCATGACCAAAGTATCTTCTGCATCTACAGCGCTGACAGCCTGTATAGCACAGGGATGGTGCTCCATCCCTATGTTATACAGGCGATCAGAGTATAAAAAGTGAAAGTCCCATAGTGGGACAAAGTATAAAAGTAAAAAAAAGTGGTAAAAAAATGTAAAAAAAAAAAAAATTCACCAAAAATAAAAATATAATGTACCCATCAATAAATATTATAATGAAAAAAAACAAACAAAACAATAAAAGTACACATATTTGGTATCGCCACGTCCGGAACGACCTGACCTATAAAACTGTCTCAGAAGTTAACTCCTTTAGTGAACACGGTAAAAAATTAAAATAAAAAACAAAGCAAAAAACGATGCTTTATCATCATACTGCCAAACAAAGATTGGAATTAAACGCGATCAAAAAGATGAATATAAACAAAAATGGTACCACTGAAAACGTCATCTTGTTCCAGAAAAAACAAGCCGCCATACAGCTCCATCAGCTGAAAAATAAAAAAGTTATAGCTCTCAGAATAAAGTGATGCAAAAAAATAATTTTTTCTAGAAAATAGCTTTTATTGTGTAGAAGCGCCAAAACATAAAAAAAGATATAAATGTGGTACCGCTGTAAACGTACAGACCCAAAGAATAAAGCTACCTCATCAATTTTACCACACGCGGAACAGCATTAAAAAATTAAAAAAAACAATTCCTGAATTGTTTGTTTTTGCTTATTCTGCCTCCCAAAAATCGGAATAGAAAGCGATCAAAAAATGTCACGTGCCTGAAAATGGTACCAATAAAAACGTCAACTCATCCCGCAAAAAACAAGTTGTCAAATGACTCTGTCGGCCAAAATATGGAAAAATTATAGCTCTCAAAATATGGCGATGCAAAAACTAGATTTTGCAAAAAAATGCGTCTTTTAGTGTGAGACAGCTGTCAATCATAAAAACCCGATAGGATTCTGGTATCGCTGTAATCTCACCGACCCAAAGAATAAAGTCGTCTAATTACTTATACTGTACAAGGAACGGTGTAAAAAATAAACTCTAGGGTTAGGGTTGTGCTAGGGTTGGGATTTTTTTCAAAAGCAAAAAAAAAAATGATGACGATATGGCGACTAGTGTTGAGCACAAGTGCTCGCTACTTGAGTTTGCATTGGGTGCTCGGGTATGCATTGAGTATCACGGGTGCTCGAGTCTCTGCCCCATATGCTTCACAGTCAAAAAAAACGTGCGGGGATTGCCTGCCATGCACCAGCAATCCCTGCATGTTTGTTTTGGGTGTCTAATAACCGTGAAACATGTGGGCAGGACTCGAGCATGTCACTCGAGCACGTGCGATACATGGTGCATACCCGAGTACACGATGCAAACTCAAGTAGCGAGCACTTGTGCTCAAGACTAATGACAACTTATTCAATATGATGACCTAATGTTATCAAATTATGTGTCGTACCGGGTTCAAAATGTTCATTATACCCCTTGATAAAATCCTTGAGGGGTGTAGTTTCCAAAATGGGGTCACTTGTGGGGGGTTTCAACTATTTAGGCGCATCAGGGGTTCTTCAAACGTGACATGGCGTCCGCCCTCAATTCCAGCCAATTTTGCGTTCAAAAAGTCACACAGTGCTCCTTCCCTTCTGAACTCTGCCGTGCACCCATACACTGTATTTTCCCCACATATAGGGTATTGGCGTACTCAGGAGAAATTGCAAAAAGTTTTTGGGGCCATTTTCTCCTCTTACCCTTGTGAAAATAAAAAAATGGGGCTAAAACATAATTTTTGTGGAAAAAGTTTGATTATTTATTGTCATGGCTCCATGTTTAAACTTCTGTAAAGGTTCTCTGAGGGGTCTAGTTTACAAAATGGTGTCACTTGTGAGGGGTTTCCACTGTTTAGGCACATAAGGGGCTCCCCAAACACAACATGGCGTCCGCTAATTATTCAAGCAAATTTTACTTTCAAAAAGTCAAATGGCGCTCCTTCCCTTCCGAACCCTGCCGTACGCCTAAACAGTGTTTTTTCCCCACATATGGGGTATCTGTGTGGTCAGGGAAAATTGAACAACAAATTTTGGGGTCAATTTTTTCCTGTTAACCCTGTGAAAATAAAAAAATTGGGTCTAAAGTAACATTTTTGTGAAAAAAGTTAAATGTTAATTTTTTTCTTCCGCATTCCAAAAATTTCTGTGAAGCACTTGAATAGTTAATACATTTTTTGAATGTGATTTTGAGCACCTTGGGGGTGCAGATTTTAGAGTGGTGTTACTTTTGGGTATTTTCTGTCATAAAGACCCCTCAAAGTGACTTCAAATGTGATGTGGTCCCTAAAAAAATGGTTTTGTAAATTTTGTTGGAAAAATGAGAAATCTCTGGTCAACTTTTAACCCTTATAGCTCTCTAATAAAAAAAAAATTTGGTTAAAAATTGTGCTGATGTAAAGAAGATATGTGGTAAATGTTATTTATTAACTATTTTGTGTGACATATCTCTCTGATTTAAGGGCATAAAAATTCAAATTTTGAAAATTTCTAAATTTTCAAAAATTTTTGCCAAATTTCAGTTTTTGTCACAAATAAATGCAAGTGATATCGGAGAAATTTTACCACAGTCATGAAGTACAATATGCCACGAAAAAACAATCTCAGAATCAGGGGGATCCGTTGAAGCGTTCCAGAGTAATTACCTCATAAAGTGACAGTGGTCAGAATTGTAAAAATTGGCCTGGTCATTAATGTGCAAACCACCTTGGGTAGTAAAGGGGTTAAAGGTAGTGGAAAAATATTTTTATGTATTTTTGGAGGCGAATGGTAAACTGGAACAATTGGGTGATCTACGTATAAATATTCCATTAATTTTTTTTTAGGGCCCCTCAGTGCAAACCTTCGTTTAATAGATTATACATAGCAGCATTAAACTCAACAGTAGGATCTCTAGCTAACTCCAAATAAACATCCCTATTTTCTAAATCCATCAAATTCAATTTTTTATACAATCCTGCATTCAGTACTATAGTGCCACCTTTATCCGCTGAGCGGACTAGTATGTCTGAATTATCCTTTAATTTTTTCAGAGCGTCTTTTTCTCTATATGTCAGATTAGAGTCCAAATGATTAGTAGAAGATAATTCATTCTTTAATTCCACTAGTTCTTTTTCAATTAAGTCCTGGAACTGATCCAGAACCAATGGTCTGGACTGAAGTGGGTAAAAGAAAGGATTACCAGCCCGAAAGTCGTCATTTAAATTTACATTTGGAATTAAAGATTCCGTCTCGAATTGTTTCATTTGTAATAAAGACTGTTGTTCTGTGAATAATAACATGGAATCCTGGCTTGTCCTAGGAGAAACTTCTTCTGAAGCTGTATTCTGTGGATTTTTCATGTCCATAAAATGACATCGGATGGTGAGGTTACGTGCTAGTTTGTTAACATCCAGAATTGTTCTGAAAATGTCGAATTCGTTAGAAGGTGAAAAGCTCAGGCCTTTAGCCAGGAGAGAAATTTGACTCTCAGATAAGATGTAGCTAGAGAGATTCCAAACAGGTGACTCTAATAATGGCGTTTTTTGCTCTGTGTCGGGTACTTGTTTGCATTTACGCTTACGTCCCGCCCTTGTGTGACCCGCCACTAGCTGTTTCAGTAGCGCCTAACCCTCCCTGGGAAAGGGGTGTACTCGGACGGCGGGCCCAGTTGGTAGAATGGGGATGCAGTCGCAGCCTCGGCCCGGTCCGTGCCCAGGGCGCACACATTAAAAATAGGGGCCAGTTGATGAGTGGCAATTATGAGTGGATAAACGACTACACCACCTGTGGTGTCTGGTGATGCGCCACCAGCGCTGCTGCAGTCCTCTGAGGGGGGATGTTGTGGCAGCCGATGGTAGTACTACTCCCCACAGGCGGAGCAGGGCCTCAGGGCAGAGGAAAAAGGAGGATGAGGGGAGTCGTAGTAGGTACAGTGGTGCGGTGTGGTGTCGCTCTGCAATAATGGATCGGAGGCAATGGATGTAGTCTTCCAAGCTTTACTCACGTTGTTAGAGGTCAGCTGCAAGGCTTCTCCTTGCTCCTCATGGCGTGCTGTGGCCACCAGAGAAGGGGGTTCGGCACACCCCGGTAGTTCAGGTGCGTCTATCAGGACCCCCAGCACCAGCGTGTTCCTAGAAATCTCCCCCTTGGGCCTCTCCTGTCCGTGTGCAGTGCGTGTTGCAAGGCTGGGTCTCCCTCTGGCTATACACAGAACAAGGGCACGGGTGGCGACTCCGCTCCGTCTGTTACCCGGTGGGAACCACTTAGCCTCCGGGCTTTTCCGACTGAGACGTGAAGTAACAAAGTCAGATATCGGGGGCTGGTACCCCTCTTGCAGCAGGAGTCCCTCTGACTAGGCCAGAATGGAGAGTACAGGTGGCGTATGCCGCTCCATCTGTATTCCCTGGGATCCTTTTGCCTGCGGAGCTCTCCTCCTCAGCTCCCCTCCAGGCCTTCTTAAGCAGGGACCTTGACCGGGTAGAGACCTCCGTTAACTCTATCCTGCTCCTCGTCTCAAGGCCAGAGCACGAGGACCGTGCATCTCCAGCACGCTGCAGGCTCCTACACAAGGCCACTGCCAGCTGTGAAGACCACAATCAAACAACCTTGAACTTAAGATGGCTGGCTGTTAAATATGGACTGTATCTACAAGTGTAACCTAAAAGTGCGTCCTCCACCCTCACCCACTACATGGTTTCCCCTATCTTTGGTTCCCTCATCTCCATTATCCTGCTGGGGCAGCACCCTAGTGCATACTAGCCCCCCATAGGACAGGAGTGTGTAGTGTTGAGTGATGAGGTGGGGTCCTGACAGGTGCTCCATCCTAACCTGGGAGAGGAGATACCACACCTCTTTCACAAGATGCAGTACCCCCCTGTGGCGACCGAACCCTCAGGGGCGCCACGCCCTCTTCCTCCGTTTTTTGTAATCGCTCCACCAGCACTAGATAATTTATTTTTGATAAAATACAATTGTTGCATTTCTCCCATTGAACTCATAGATGAATCTGAGTAATCATCAGAGGTGGCAGCAAAAGAATTATCCGTAACATCATCATGCTCCTTAAAACTCCCTCTTCCAGATCTCTGAAAACGTTTGTGGGAGCGTTTTTTTTAAGATGGATGGTAATTGTTTATTCCAACTATAAATCTTGTTCTCCGTATAGTCCTCACTGTCCCTTTTGAACTTGGATCTTTTTATATCCATAATGGTGTTCTCCAACTTGGCCAAATTAGATTTCAGTTTGTCATTACAAATATTAAATTCTTTTAGTTGCACATATTTCCCCAAAGACGATTGTTTATTTTTAATATCCAATTTAATTTAAGTCAGTTCCAGTTCCTCATGTTTGATTATGAGGTGCATAAGATTCAGTGAACATTGACTAAGAATCGCATTCTGATCTTCTTGAAAACCGTCATTGTATATAGTGGTGGCGACTTTTTTTTAAACGCAGACCTCTAGGGATCATTTCCTTTTTTATATATGTGTCCAAGGTTGTGAGATCCCACCAAACTTTAAGTTCTCTGGTCATTTTGTTTTCCATCTGGAACATGAGATCTTTAAATTCATCCGGTTCTGTTGTCACCACTGATGGTTTATTATCAAAAATAGATGCTAGTTTGTTCAGTCTAGCCCAGGGGTCTCAAACACGCGGCCCGCGGGCCGCATGCGGCCCCTGAGGCGGCTTTATGCGGCCCGCAGGCACAGACCCCTTGACGATCCCGACCTGGTCCAGGAGGAGCCGCCGACAGCAGCGCTGAATTTCCACACAGAGACTGTTTCCCAGCACTGCATTTCCAATGTCAGCCGCCGGCCAATCAGAGGCCAGCAGCTGACATCTGCGTGTCGGCGCAGCGAGTATGACGTCATTGCCATATGCAGATGTCAGCTGCTGGCCTCTGATTGGCCGGCGGCTGACATTGGAAATGCAGTGCTGGGAGACGGTCTCTGTGCGGCAATGCAGCGCTGCTGTCGGCGGCTCCTCCTGGACCAGGTCGGGATCGTCAAGGGGTCTGACTCTGTGGTGCCTGCGGGCCACATCTGCAGGAAGGCCGCCGAGGGAACGGAGGACAGGTGAGAATCATCTTTTTTTTTTTCTATTTTATGTGTGTGAAGAACAGCACAGGGGGCACATAGCCACAAGAGGGGACCTGGATGGGGCACATAGCCACAAGATGGGGACCTGGATGGGGCACATAGCCACAGGACGGGGACCTGGATGGGGCACATAGCCACAGGATGGGGACCTGGATGGGGCACATAGCCACAGGATGGGGACCTGGATGAGGCACATAGCCACAGGACGGGGACCTGGATGGGGCACATAGCCACAAGAGGGGACCTGGATGGGGCACATAGCCACAAGATGGGGACCTGGATGGGGCACATAGCCACAGGACGGGGACCTGGATGGGGCACATAGCCACAAGAGGGGACCTGGATGGGGCACATAGCCACAGGATGGGGACCTGGATGAGGCACATAGCCACAGGACGGGGACCTGGATGGGGCACATAGCCACAAGAGGGGACCTGGATGGGGCATATAGCCACAAGATGGGGACCTGGATGAGGCACATAGTCACAAGAGGGGACCTGGATGGGGCACATAGCCACAGGACGGGGACCTGGATGGGGCACATAGCCACAGGACGGGGACCTGGATGGGGCACATAGCCACAAGAGGGGACCTGGATGGGGCACATAGCCACAAGATGGGGACCTGGATGAGGCACATAGCCACAAGAGGGGACCTGGATGGGGCACATAGCCACAGGACGGGGACCTGGATGGGGCACATAGCCACAGGACGGGAACATGGATGGGGCACATAGCCACAGGACGGGGACCTGGATGGGGCACAGAGCCTCAAGATGTGGACCTGGATGGGGCACATAGCCTCAAGATGGGGACCTGGATGGGGCACAGAGCCACAAGATGGGGATCAGAGCCACAAGATGGGGACCTGGATGGGGCACATAGCCACAAGATGGGGACCTGGATGGGGCACATAGCCACAAGATGGGGACCTGGATGGGGCACATAGCCACAAGATGGGGACCTGGATGGGGAACATTGCCACAGGATGGGGACCTGGATGAGGCACATTAGTACAAGATGGGCGCCAGGATGGGGAACGTTGCCACAGGATGGGGACCTGGATGGGGCACAGAGCCACAAGATGGGGACCTAGATGGGGCACAGAGCCACAAGATGGGGACCAGAGCCACAAGATGGGGACCTGGATGGGGAACATTGCCACAGGATGGGGACCTGGATGGGGCACATAGCCACAGGATGGGGACCTGGATGAGGCACATTAGTACAAGATGGGCGTCAGGATGGGGAACGTTGCCACAGGATGGGGACCTGGATGGGGCACATTAGTACAAGATGGGGACTTGGATGGGGAACATTACTACAAGATGTTTTCCATTATTACTATATGATGCTAATTGTAAGACAATATTACTGTATGTGGCCAATTGGGGGAAATAAAATTGTAAAAAAAATAAAAAATAAAATAAAGCATGAAAAAATATTGGGCACTAAAAATGCTGTTTTATATGTAAACTAAAGTAAACACAAAAAAGTGCACGTTTATTATCGCCACATCCATAACGACCCAAGCCATAAAAAAATAAACACGGCAAAAATGTTCAAAAGGTGTATACAAAAAAAATGGTATCACTAAAAATGTCACATTGAACAAAGAATGCGGCCCCCAAATTCAAATTTTTTCCATGTGCGGCCCATATACCCAGCCGAGTTTGAGTCCCCTGGTCTAGCCGAACAATCCTCTGTGTCACTGAAATTCATTATGTCAAATTGAGGGGATGTGAAAATCCACAGGGACTCCCGGTTCAGAAGTGTGCACTTGCAGTCAGACAAGCCAATGGCCTGGTAACAGGGGCCAAGCAGAGCCGGGTAAGTGGTAATACAAGTGGGCAGTGGAATGAGTCGAGGTTTTGGTAATCATGGTGTAACAGATCGGGCAGACTGACTGGGCAGGAGAGAATTTCATGTTTTCTTGATTATAGCATCATGCGGAGAATTCCTGCTCCTTAATATTAAAAGGGGTTGTCCGGGACTTTTTTTTTTTTTTTTTTTACCATGGACCTAAGAACTAACAGGCAAGTATTTGCTAACTATGTGCCTGTTGTGCCAGGCGCCGATATTTGCTGGTTCAGAGTGGTCATGGAGCGCTCCTGACAGTGATTTTTCAGCTCCCGCTCTGATCTGTTGATGGGGTGTGACTGCCGGTGTCATGCTGATTGACAGCTGGCTCCCTGCTGCCTATCAGCATAAAGTTGGCAGTCACGCCTCTTTGACAGAGCAGTCGGGAAGAGGAAGAGCTGTTCTGTTGACGTGAAGCAGCAGAATCGCTGTTAGGAGCGGTCCAGGAGCAATCTGAGCCACCACAGGGTAGAACAAGCACGTAATAAGCAATTACCTGCCTGTTAGTTCTTAGGCTCATTGCATTTTTCTATCTCACCCTGTAGGAGTCACCTTCTCCTCAACCAAAAAGAGAAGGTGCATATCCACCGACATTGTGATGCGTCAGCTTCCAGATTCAATTGCAGATAAAATTATGATTTTATTGTTAATCCATTAAAAAGATATACACATTGCAAAAATAAAATAAATAAAGGTGGAGACCTCTGTGAAACCTACACGTTTCGAACGCCAAACGTTCTTCGTCCTGCTATAGAAATACATGTAGGGAGTTACAATTTACATGCTCGACCGCGCCATCATATGGGCGTGTTGATCGCTCCTCACGCCCAATTTTCTAAGAAAGAAATGATAGGGTGTGGGAATAACAGAATAAAAACAAGTGATCTAATCTTGAAAAGTAGGCAGTGTGTATAAAAAATACACAAAGATGATACAAACAATATGATATATACATTAACATAAAATCAAAAAGATAATAAAAGAAAAGTGCTAAACCTGTGTCAGAGAAATAGCTCAGAGCTTAGCGCAAGGAAGCACTCCTTAGAAGAACTCCTTAGGAAAACAGATACAACTACAGCAAGCTGTACCTTCCAGCACTGACCAATGACCAAAATCCAAGCTCTGATTTAATAAGATCACGGTTACACCCACATACCTTCTATTGGTGAGCTCATATGAGGACTTGTCATAGGTGTGCTAGATCTTTTAGAAGTTTATGAGATCCCCAACTTTCAGGATATCTTCGCCCATGGAGGTCTCGGGCGGGAAATATCATGGTCATGTTTTCTATCATGATTTTGCCTTTCTATAGAGATGAAACAGGGCATGGATACATAGGCGGTTTATAATGAGGGCAATCCGGGTGACCGCCCGGGGCCCCGAGCCGGCAGGGGGCCCGCGGCTCCAGGCGGGGTGTCTAATGCCGGATTGCCCTCATTATATGTGCGGGCCGCCGCGGCACATAGCGGTAGCAGTGGCGGGAGGGGGGGGGCCCGGACCACTCCCCCAGCAGCGGCCGCCGCTACTTCTTCATCGGCCGGGCCAGCACTGCAGCAGTTAACTTCCCTGTGCTGGCCCGGCCGCGTCACTGCTAGGAGACACAGCCCTGTGCGCGGCTGTGTCTCCTAGCTGTGACGTCACGCAGTGCGCCCCGGCCTGCAGTGCTGCACCGGAAAAGAGACAGAGCAGGCAGGAGGAATGGAGCCGGGGGATGGTGAGTGTGTGTGTGGGCGGGCATATGTGTGTGTGGGCAGGTGTGTGTGTGTTTGTGGGCAGCTGTCTGTGTGGGCAGGTGTGTGTGTGTGTGTGTGGGCAGGTGTGTGTGTGTGTATATGTGTGTGTGTGTGGGCAGGTGTGTTTGTGTGTGGGCAGGTGTGTGTGTGTGTGTGTGGGCAGGTGTGTTTGTGCGTGGGCAGGTGTATGTGTGTGTGGGCAGGTGTGTGTGTGTGTGTGGGCAGGTGTGTGTGTGGGCAGGTGTGTGTGTGTGTTTGTGGGCAGGTGTCTGTGTGGGCAGGTGTGTGTGTGTAGGTGTGTTTGTGTGTGGGCAGGTGTGTGTGTGTGGGCAGGTGTGTGTGTGTGGGCAGGTGTGTGTGTGTATATGTGTGTGTGTGTGTGGGCAGGTGTGTGTGTGTGTTTGTGGGCAGGTGTGTGTGTGTGTGCGTGTATATGTGTGTGTGTATGTATGTGTGTGTGTGTGTGTATGTGTGTGTGTATGTATGTGTGCGTGTATATGTGTGTGTGTATGTATGTGTGTGTGTGTGTCTATGTGTGTGTGTGTGTATGTATGCCTGCATGTGTGTGTGTGTATATGCCTGCATGTGTGTGTGTATATATACCTGCATGTGTGTATATGCCTGCATGTGTGTGTGTGTGTATGCCTGCATGTGTGTGTGTGTGTATATGCCTGCTTGTGTGTGTGTATGTATGCCTGCATGTGTGTGTGTGTATATGCCTGCATGTGTGTGTGTGTGTATATGCCTGCATGTATGTGTGTTTGTGTATGCCTGCATGTGTGTGTGTGTATATGCCTGCATATATGTGTGTGTGTGTGTGTATATGCCTGCTTGTGTCTGTGTGTATGTATGCCTGCATGTGTGTGTGTGTATATGCCTGCATGTGTGTGTGTATATGCCTGCGTGTGTGTGTGTGTATATGCCAGCATGTGTATGTATTTGAGTGCCTGCATGCCTACGTGTATATGTGTCTTCACACGTTTGTGCGTGCTTCCCTGCTTGTCTGCATTTTTGTGTGTGATTGTCTGAGTGTGTCTGTGCATGATTGCGTGTGCATTTCTGTGTGTGCTTGCCTGCGTGTGTACGTGTCCCCATTTCTGTGGGTATGTGTATCTGCGTGTGTATATTAGGGCTCTTTCACATGTCCTGATATTTACGGGACTGGAGATATGTGTCCACCTGTGTGTCATCCGTGTGACACATACCAGTGCTTGGGAATCAGTGTACAGTTAACGCTGTTCCCAAGAGCCGGGTGCTGAGCGCTTGCCCTCATCATGGATCCCTGCCGGCACTGCGATCAGCAGCAGCAGGGTCAATGATGAGAGTAGTAGTCAACTCCCGCCGTGTCCAACTGTAAAAATAGGAATAAAATTAAAAAATCCTTGTACTCACCTCTCCTAAGTGTCACCCGCTGTAATCTGTGCGAGCGCTCACGCCGAAGAGAATGACTTCTGCAGCGAGCGGGCCTCGGAGCTGCACTCAGTGATTGACAGGGCACCGCTTGTTGAGCGCAGCTCCGGGGTCCACTCGCTGCAGGAGTCATTCTCCTCGGCGTGAGTGCTCGCACGGATTACAGCGGGTGACTCTTAGGAGAGGTGAGTATAAGGATTTTTTTTATTTTATTCCTATTTTTACAGTTGGACACTGCTGGAGTAGACTACTACTCTCATCATTGACCCTGCTGCTGCTGATCGCAGCGCCAGCAGGGATCTATGATGAGGGCAGCGCTCAGCACCCAGTGCTTGAGAAGAGCACTAACTGTCATCAGTGTGCGGGACGTTTTGCGGCCTGTGCAGCAGGTAAAAAACAGACATGTCAGCGTGTTTTGCCAATGGACACCACATGGTCTGTGGAAAGTGGAAACACACTGACGTGTGCACATTCATTTGAATGGGTCTACGTGTACCAGTGTCTGTGGTACATGAGGAAACTGTCACCGCATGTACTGACGTGTGAAAGAGCCCTTAGTATGTGTCTGTGTGCGCTTGTTTTCGTGTGTGTAAGCGCGCTTCTGCATGTCTGTGTGGTCTTCCGATGATTTATTATATTTGGGGAGAGAAATTTTAGGAGACAAAATGGGGAGATGTGTGAAGAAACGGTATGGTGAACTAGAGGAGGGGTGGGAATGAGTGCAGGAACAGAATGGGGAAGGGGGATGTATAAGGAAACAGTATGGAGAGTGGGGGAATAGTGTGAGGAGACAGTATGGAGAGAGAAAAGTGTGATGTGACACAGCACAGAGACTAGGTAGTGAGGGGGAAGGTATAGAGATGCGGCAGTATAGGGGAAACAGTGTGAGGGCACAGAAAGGAGGTAACAGTATGCTGAGGAGGTGGAGTGTGATGAAGGGGCACAGTATAGAGACTGGGTAGTATAGGGGGGACACAGTGTGAGAGGACAGTGTGAAGAGGGGGCCCAGTATGGTAAGGAGAGGACAGTGTGGAGAGCATGTACCATAAGAGTGGTAGAGTGTATGTCATATTTTGTGCAGGGAGCATTGTAAGAGTTAGGTTTATTTAGGGGCTCAGTGTAGATATTTTTATTCAGGAGCATCATAATGACACTGCTATCTTTAAGGGCATCATGTGGGGATGTGCTGCAGAAGACCGGAGAAGATGGAAGTCTGCAGAGACGAGCTGTGGAACTCATCATGGAGTCTGGACAAGAGGAAGAACAGAAAGAGAACGACTCTAATCAGAGAAGACGTCTCAGGTAAGATACCTGCATGTAAATGTTCATTTGTGATCCTGCCTGTGTCTCATCAGTAATGTGGTTCCTGTATGGTCTGCAGTCTGATGATGACTGATAACTCCCAGTATCTCTATTGTTAATTACATACTGGGAGTTGTAGGTTTATGCGATACAAAGATATATGGGTCTGACCTGACATTACAATTGATGGTGGTTCAGATGATGTATTCGTGTACTGATGTGTTTGTGCGCGTCTGCGTGTTTGTGCGCGTCTGCGTATCTGGAATAATATGTATTTTTGTAAGATGCGTGTATGTAACTGTGCATTGTGGTGTGTAATAACATTCATATGCTTGAGGCACCTTTACTAAATCTGTTAGGACTCACTCACATGTGTTAGGGAATTCCATTTGTCTTTCCACATTTAGGAACAGACAAGTGAAATATGCTAACCCTGACAAAACTGTCACCATAGGGATGTGCTTGTATGGACACGGGTTCAGGAGCTGAGCCTGCTCCATACTGGGCAGATGTCGGCTGTGTTACATAGCCGGCGTCTGCCTGTAACAGCAGTGATCAGAGCTCGCCTTGATTGCTGCTGTTTTGAGTATTTAAGTGCCCTTGTCAATCACTGACAGCGGCATTTAGATAGCACAATGGCCGGTGCATGCAGTCACCTGTTCCCTTCAGCCCCCTGTGACGCAGTTGCAGGTTGCTGATGGGTTGCCAGTAGTGCTGAGTGCGCGTGGTCGGATAAGAGACATTACAGTCACCGCGAGCTACAAAGTGCTGCAATAACGTCAGGCACCTTAATTGTGACACTTCCATGGAGCCCAACCTCAGGCTGAGCGTTATTGAATGACTAACATGGCAGCAACACCTGGCAACTAGTGCTGAGTGAGTGTGGTTGGATAAGGTGTGATCCCAGCATGCTCAGGTGTTATCTGAGTATCTTGTAGTGCTCTGCTAATATGCTCGAGTCCCCAGGGTAGCATGTTTTGCGGCGGTAGAGAGAAGCAACACATGCAGGGATTACCTAACAAACAGGCAATTCCTGCATGTGTTGCGTCTGTCTACTGCCGCAAAACATGCTACCCCGGGGACTCGAGCATATTAGCAGAGCACTACAAGATACTCAGATAACACTTGAACATGCTGGGATCACACCTTATCCGACCACACTCACTCAGCACTAGTTGCCAGGTGTTGCTGCCATGTTAGTCATTCAATGAAGCTCAGCCTGAGGTTGGGCTCCATAGAAGATGTCACAATCAAGGTGCCGGACGTTATTGCAGCACCCTCACTTTGTAGTTCGTGGTGACTGTAATGTCTCCCTCCTTGCACCGACCCAATAACAGGAAGCGAGTGGCGGCAGGGAGAATAAAATGTAATTTTCTCTGTGTAGCCAATGCTTTTCCAATAAGCCGTCTAACCAGGCTTTACACCCTATTTACCTGCAGATTACCCTTTTATCTGCAGATAAATAGCGTTTTTCAAGGTGACAAGTTACCATTAAAGGGACTCTGGCAGTACGGAATGACTGTTCGAATATAGTCCTGCAACTTGGTGCTCCACAGCGCGGCCAATCATGTAATTATAGAACATTATAGAAAAGCATAACAAGTAATAAAACCGTTTATGGTGGGCTGTAGTGTGGGCCCCTAGAGTCAGTTCCCCTGGTGGGCCCTAGCCACCCCAGTCCGACCCTGGTTGTCAGCCTGCAGAATCACATCAAGTGTGTGATGACAGGGGGAGCATCTGGAGCAGTTCAAATTTGTTGAAGAGGTCCTGTTTACTGTGCTTATTACACAATAAGAAGATTTGATAAGTCCTGGGCGGGAGATTTAAAGGGAACCTGTCACCAGAAAAAGCACTATTAACCTGCAGATATGGGGTCAATCATCAGGGTAATAGCGTTACTAACCTGCCTGGTGCCTGCACTTAGCTGAACGCTGCGAGGAGAAAATGAACTTCATTCCTTCCAGCAGTGTTCCAGTTTCAGTCACGGGGCGGTGCCGGCGCGGTTTCAGTCACCGGTCTGAAAATACAGAGCAGTGGCTGTAACTGCGCCCCCGGCCCTGACTGACAGTCGCTCTGCATTGGGGCCGGCTGTCAGTCAAGGCCAGGGGCACGGTACTGTAAACTCAGATCGGTGACTGATCCTGTGCCCCCATGACTGAAACTGAACGTTGTTGGAGTGAATAAAGGACATTTTCTCCCCATAGCGTTCTGATATGTGTGGGCACCGGGCAGGTTAGTAACGCTATTAACCTGCAGATTAAGCCTATATCTGCAGATTAATAGCGTTTTTTTCTGGTGACAGGCTCTCTTTACAATACCCAGCTGACTTCACTTGAGCAACCAATAGTTGCTCTAGAGGGTGAGGGGAGGAGCGCAGAACCACTGTGCAGAAAGGAGACCAGCCATTGGCAGCATTTCTCAAAGGTGCACAAAGAAAAGTTTAGTATTTTGTTGTGTCATATTCAACCTCAGGTAATGGATTTAAAGGGGTTGTCAACTACTAGGGAACCCCCTCTCAAAGGGTTTATCTAGAATTATATTAATTTTTTACTATGGGCATAAGTGCTGACAGGCAGGTGGTTACTAACTACCTGCCTATTCTACCCAGCGCAGATCTCTCCTAGCACAGAGTGGTCACAGACCATTCCTGACGATCATTCTGAGACTTCCGCTGACGTCACATTGTCGCAACAGCTTCTCTTCCGCTCTGTAGCCAGGGTGTAACTGCTGATGTCATGCTGACAGCCAGCTCCTCGCTGCCTCATTGCGGGGAGCCGTCTCTCAATTAGCATGATGTTGACAGTCACATCCTGGCAACAGAGCAGCCCAAGTTACACCACTGACACCAAACATCTACCGCAAAAACTACATAATAGCTCTGCGTTATCAATACAGTTGTTGGGACTGCTTAAGGATCTTTGATGACACCACAGTCGTAACCATGATATCATCACAGGTCCTGTACTGTGCAGGAGTTTAGAAGAAGTGAAGAGGAAGAGACAGACTGGTAAGTATTGTGCATATATACAGTACAGACCAAAAGTTTGGACACACCTTCTCATTTAAAGATTTTTCTGTATTTTCATGACTATTAAAATTGTACATTCACACTGAAGGCATCAAAACTATGAATTAACACATATGGAATTATATACTTAACAAAAAAGTGTGAAACAACTGAAAATATGTCTTATATTCTAGGTTCTTCAAAGCAGCCACCTTTTGCTTTGATGACTGCTTTGCACACTCTTGGCATTCTCTTGATGAGCTTCAAGAGGTAGTCACCGGAAATGGTCTTCCAACAATCTTGAAGGAGTTCCCAGAGATGCTTAGCACTTGTTGGCCCTTTTGCCTTCACTCTGCGGTCCAGCTCAGCCCAAACAATCTCGATTGGGTTCAGGTCTAGTGACTGTGGAGGCTAGGTTATCTGGCGTAGCACCCCATCACTCTCCATCTTGGTCAAATAGCCCTTACACAGCCTGGAGGTGTGTTTGGGGTCATTGTCCTGTTGAAAAATAAGTGATGGTCCAACTAAACGCAAACCGGATGAAAAAGCATGCCGCTGCAAGATGCTGTGGTAGCCATACTGGTTCAGTATGCCTTCAATTTTGAATAAATCCCCAACAGTGTCATCAGCAAAGCACCCCCACACCATCACACCTCCTCCTCCATGCTTCACGGTGGAAACCAGGCATGTAGAGTCCATCCGTTCACCTTTTCTGCGTCGCACAAAGACACGGTGGTTGGAACCAAAGATCTTAAATTTGGACTCATCAGAGCAAAGCACAGATTTCCACTGGTCTAATGTCCATTTCGTCTGTTCTTTAGCCCAAACAAGTCTATTCTGCTTGTTGCCTGTCCTTAGCAGTGGTTTCCTAGCAGCTATTTTACCATGAAGGCCTGCTGCACAAAGTCTCCTCTTAATAGTTGTGGAAACGATGTGTCTGCTGCTAGAACTGTGTGTGGCACTGACCTGGTCTCTAATCTGAGCTGCTGTTAACCTGCGATTTCTGAGGCTGGTGACTCGGATAAACTTATCCTCAGAAGCAGAGGTGACTCTTGGTCTTCCTTTCCTGGGGCGGTCCTCATGTGAGCCAGTTTCTTTGTAGCACTTGATGGTTTTTGCAACTGCACTTGGGGACACTTTCAAAGTTTTCAAAATTTTTCGCACTGACTGACCTTCATTTCTTAAAGTAATGATGGCAACTCGTTTTTCTTTACTTAGCTGCTTTTTTCTTGCCATAATACAAATTCTAACAGTCTATTCAGTAGGATTATCAGCTGTGTATCCACCAGACTTCTGCACAACACAACTGATGGTCCCAACCACAATCATAAGGCAAGAAATCCCACTTATTAAACCTGACAGGGCACACCTGTGAAGTGAAAACCATTGTTGGAAGACCATTTCCAGTGATAACCTCTTGAAGCTCATCAAGAGAATGCCAAGAGTGTGTAAAGCAGTCATCAAAGCAAAAGGTGGCTACTTTGAAGAACCTGGAATATAAGACATATTTTCAGTTGTTTCACACTTTTTGTTAAGTATATAATTCCACATGTGTTAATTCATAGTTTTGATGCCTTCAGTGTGAATGGACAATTTTCATAGTCATGAAAATACAGAAAAATCTTTAAATGAGAAGGTGTTTCCAAACTTTTGGTCTGTACTGTATATATATGTGCTTAATAAATATATATATATATATAAACACAAGTCTATATCTATGTGCTCATATATACAGTGGGGAAAATAAGTATTTGATACATTGCTGATTTTGCAAGTTTTCCCACCTACAAAGAATGAAGAGGTCTGTAATTTTTATCGTGGGTACACTTCAACTGTGAGAGACAGAATATAAAAAGTAATCTAGAAAATCAGACTGTATGATTTTTACATTTTTACATAATTAATTTGTATATTATTGCTTGAAATAAGTATTTGATATAATAGAAAAACTGAACTATGTGTATGTAGCATCCACAGTTATAAATCCCGGCAGCACAGACAAAAGTTAATAAGTGTAAAGATTGGCAATTGCCCAATGAATGAGCAAAATGCTGCTCATTCATCGGGTGATTGGATTGTTTATGGCAGAACAAAAAATCATTATTCTCAGCAGCACATCACTAGTAATTGTTCATCACTGTTCATCATGCGCTCATCATTGTTAGTCAGCCTGTCTAAAGACGCCAATATCAAGCACAGAACGACTTGACAATTGCACTCGCTTAACGGCCTGAACTCTGTGCATGTAAATGCAACTGAAATGTTTCTGTGTGATGGTACAATATATGAGCGTTTGGTGCCCCACTTTAAACTTTTGCCCAGGGCCCCACTTTGGCTAAAACCGGCCCTGGATGTGGGGGGAACAGGATTGGAAGATATGTCGCCTGCAGTGAGGAGAAGCAGAGAGAGGTAGAGCAGGTGGGAGAAGGAGAGTGACTGTTTTTTCATGTTTTAGTAGGATAGATCTGAGGTTGAAGAGCAGTATGGCAGATGAGGACAGGTGTGGAGATAAGAGGGAAGGAGAGATAATTATTTGGTTAGAGGGTGCTGAGGTTTGGGGATAGCGAAGGAGACTGAGGATTAGTGGAGCCAAAACTGTGAGCATATGTAAGCATGTTGAAGAAGTAGGAGTAGGTTAAAAGAAAAGCTAGGTACATGTAATAAGCAGTGCTTACTGTTCCCTTCTGGTTTATTCCTGGTATACAGTGGGTACGGAAAGTATTCAGACCCCTTTAAATTTTTCACTCTTTGTTTCATTGCAGCCATTTGGTAAATTCTAAATAGTTCATATTTTACTCATTAGAGTACACTCTGCACCCCATCTTGACTGAAAAAAAACAGAAATATAGAAATTTTTGCAAATTTATTAAAAAGAAAAATTTAAATATCACATGGTCATAAGTATTCAGACCCTTTGCTCAGACACTCATATTAAAGTCACATGCTGTCCATTTCCTTGTAATCCTCCTTGAGATGGTTCTACTCCTTCATTGGAGTCCAGCTGTGTTTAATTAACTGATAAGACTTGATTTGTAAAGGCACACCCCTGTCTATATAAGACCTAACAGCTCACAGTGCTTGTCAGACCAAATGAGAATCAAAGGAACTGCCCAATGAGCTCAGAGACAAAATTGTGGCAAGGCACAGATCTGGCCAAGGTTACAAAAGAATTTCTGTATTACTCAATGTTCCTAAGGGCACAGTGGCCTCCATAATCCTTAAATGGAAGAAGTTTGGGACCACCAGAAGTCTTCCTAGACCTGGCCATCCAGCCAAACTGAGCAATCATGGGAGAAGAGACTTGGTGAGAGAGGTAAAGAAGAACCCCAAGATCACTGTGGCTGAGCTCCAGAGATGCAGTAGGGAGATGGGAGAAAGTTCCATAAAGTCAACTATCACTGCAATCCTCCACCAGTCAAGGACTCCCAGACTATGAGAAATAAGATTCTCTGGTTTGATGAGATGAAGATAGAACTTTTTGGTGATAATTCTAAGCAGTATTTGTGGAGAAAACCAGGCACTGCTCATTACCTGCCCAATACAATCCCAACAGTGAAACATGGTGGTGGCAGCATTGCTATGGGGGTGTTTTTCAGCTGCAGGGACAGGATGACTGGTTGCAATTGAAGGAAACATGAATGTGGCCAAGTACAGAGATATCCTGGATGAAAACCTCTTCCAGAGTGCTCTTGACCTCAGACTTGGCCAAAGGTTCACCTTCCAACAAGACAATGACCCTAAGCACACAGCTAAAATAACAAAGGAGGGGTTTGAGAACCACTCTGTGACCATTCTTGACTAGCCCAGTCAGAGCCCTAACCTAAACCCAATTGAGCGTCTCTGGAAAGACCTGAAAATGGCTGTCCACCAACGTTCAGCATCCAACCTGACGGAACTTGAGAGGATCTGCAAGGAAGAATGGCAGAGGATCCCCAAATCCAGGAGTGAAAAACTTGTTGCACCATTCCGAAGAAGACTCATGGCTGTACTAATTCAAAAGGGTGCTTCTACTCAGTACTGAGCAAAGATTCTGAATACTTATGACCATGTGATATTTCAGTTTTTCTTTTTTAATAAACTTGCAAAAATGTCTACATTTCTGTTTTTTTCAGTCAAGATGGTGTGCAGAGTGTACTTTAATGAGTAAAATATGAACTATTTAGAATTTACCAAATGGCTGCAATGAAACAAAGAGTGAAAAATGTAAAGGGGTCTGAATACTTTCCGTACCCACTGTATTACTGCAGCACACTTACAGAGCAACACAGAATTCGTCACCAGACCTGTATCTACACATGTAAACCTACATAAGAGATATCACTAAAGAGAAGTGTGTTGTACCCCTAAGAAGATATCAAAACCAAAAAGAAGGGAATCCTAGTCAAATACCGCTCAATATATATAATGTTAATAAATATGGAGGAGACGGAGACCCAAACGAAAACAAAGGTTTGTTAAATATATAAACCATTTTATTGTACATCAATTATAAATATAATACCAATAATACAACAATACAAGGTAAGGGGGAGAAGTACAATTAAAAAACAGGGAGGATGGAAACAATCCCTGAATATAAGGATAGAACCAGATAATGAGGAGCTCCTGTGAGATGAAAAATGCTCTAGAGTTCTAGGGGCAAACACAATTAGGGTGGGCTAGTAATTACTGCAAACTGCGAGACTAAGAAATATGATGAATAGTCTAAAAAACAAAAAAAAATATGAATATACCTGCAAAAGAAGTATACTAACAAGTAGAATATGCAAGCATATAATCCGGTATAATTAAATAAATTAAATACTAAAACCTCACAGCTAACTGACAATTATATAAGGTATAAATATCAGAGAGTTTAGCTGATCAATTGTGAGTGGCCGTAGTTTTAATAAGAACCCGGAAAAAAGGCTCGATGTTTATAATACGTTTTAACAGTACGCAAAATATAGGTGAAGCAACCCTGATGTTCTACAGCACTAGTGTCTTATAAGTGGCGTGCATTGCAGTCAGTTAAATAAATACATAGTAGAGAGCAGGAAGGCAAAACTTTAAACTTTGCTTGTATAATACCCCTGCAATATCTATATAATAATCAGAAGTTGGTCAAAAGACGAGATGGCCGCAGTAGATGCTAATCCCCAATATGGGGTGCAGGTGAAAATAATGAAGCCAATTAACCCTGGTATATATAATCATAACAAGAGCATAAAGACATAAACATATGATGGTATCAGGAGAGCCCGAAGATAATCAGTCATAAAGTATGTGCACCAGTACCATGTCTCACGAGAAGCACAGGAGCATCCAGATGGTGTGTGTGAGCCTCGACATGCATTTCACCAACTGCGGCCTCGTCAGGCTCTCCGGACACCGTCATATGTTTATGTCCTTATGCTTTTGTTATGATTATATCTAGCAGTGTTGCTAGATATAATGCTATGATTTAACAAAAAAAAAAACCTGGCCTCCTCCACCCCTTAATAGCCAGCCATCACACACCTTATTTCCCCCGTCGCCCAGTACAGCTCAATGAGTTGTTATGGAGGAGGGGGAAAAGTGTAACTATAGTCACAGGTAAATGTAATTATTTTACATAGCAAAGCAATACAGCTTTAAATGCTATGATTTAAAAAAAAAAATCTGGCCTTCTTCCACCCCTTAATAGCCAGCCATCACACACCTTATTTCTCCGTCGCCCAGGACAGCTCAATGAGTTGATATAGAGGAGGGGGAAAAGTGTAACTATAGTCACCAGTAGTCACCGGTAAATATAATTTTTTTTACATAGCAATGCAATATAGCTTTAAATGCTATGATTTAAAAAAAAAAAAAAAACTGGCCTCCTTCCACCCCTTAATAGCCAGCCATCACACACCTTATTTCCCCGTCGCCCAGGACAGCTCAATGAGTTGTTATAGAGGAGGGGGAAAAGTGTAACTATAGTCACCGGTAGCCACCGGTAAATATAATTATTTCACACAGCAAAGCAATATAGCTTTAAATGCTATGATTTAAAAAAAAAAAAAAAACTGGCCTCCTTCCACCCCTTAATAGCCAGCCATCTCACACCTTATTTCCCCGTCGCCCAGGACAGCTCAATGAGTTGTTATGGAGGAAGGGGAAAAGTGTAATTATAGTCACCGGTAGTCACCGGTAAATATAATTATTTTACATAGCAAAGCAATATAGCTTTAAATGCAATGATTAAAAAAAAAAAAAAAAAAAAAAAACTGGCCTCCTTCCACCCCTTAATAGCCAGCCATCTCACACCTTATTTCCCCGTCGCCCTGGACAGCTCAATGAGTTGTTATGGAGGAGGGGGAAAAGTGTAACTATAGTCACCGGTAGTCACCGGTAAATATAATTATTTTACATAGCAAAGCAATATAGCTTTCAATGCTATGATTTAAAAAAACAAACCAAAAAAAAAAAACTGGCCTCCTTCCACCCCTTAATAGCCAGCCATCTCACACCTTATTTCCCCGTCGCCCAGGACAGCTCAATGAGTTGTTATGGAGGAGGGGGAAAAGTGTAACTATAGTCACCGGTAGTCACCGGTAAATATAATTATTTTACATAGCAAAGCAATATAGCTTTAAATGCTATGATTTATAAAAAAAAAAAAACTGGCCTCCTTCCACCCCTTAATAGCCAGCCATCTCACACCTTATTTCCCCGTCGCCCAGGACAGCTCAATGAGTTGTTATGGAGGAAGGGGAAAATTGTAATTATAGTCACCGGTAATCACCGGTAAATATAACTAGAATATTTTTTCTCTAATGTACTATATACATAGCGTAACACTATACATATAGTATCATAAGGCTCTTATTGTCAGGGGCATGTAGTGTGCATGGTATTCCCAGGCACACCATAATGCCACACATAACCCTACTGGGCACTTACCTCCCTTGCCTCATCCATCTTTATGGCCATCCTTTTGAACAGGAATATCTTCTGTGTTCTTCTGGGGTCCTGATCCTGGCTTGAGTCCTGACACGCTTATTTCTTGCTTGTCCAGGTCCTGCTTGCCCTTCCGGATCTTCTTATTTTGATGTTCTTCTTGGGGTTTAGGAAGACAGCTTGCTCTGATGATATTAAAGAGCCGGTGGATGGTTTGGGGTTTTCCAGCTGATGTTGGTAAATGAAAACCCCGTGAACAAGGCCTGGTGGTCTGCTGAGAGGGCTGAGTTGTTAGCCTCTGCTGCTTCCAGAATTTGAAGATTGAATGGTCTGGAGCCGCGCTGGATGTTACTTGGCTATAAGAGAAAAAGAAAACACAAGAAGGTGATTACATAAGAACAGTATATAGTAAAGTTCAGGAAAGCTAGAGGCTCTCTACATATGTCAACCAATGATCGGCAGATTTTGTCACTATCTGCTGATCATTTAACATGTATGGGGGCTTACAATCTCACCACTGACAAATCAGCGACCTTCACTGTTATTAGTAATCTGACGAATTTGGAAAAAGTGATTAAAGCTATGTGAAACTATTCATAAATGAGTCTGTATAAAACATCTCCTCTAATACTTACTGGCACAGGAACATGTGGGGGACACATTCTAAGGGCTTCCACCGAGTCCCAGTCAATACGCTGGAAAAACCTATGGGCTCTGATGTTACCATGGACTCCGAGGCGCCTGGCAGGATCTTCCCGGAGGAGCTGCAAAAGAAGAAAAACAAATGTTTATATTTATATAACAGCTTCATAAATAAAATTTAACTAAAATAAATAAATATTATATATATTTATGAAAAAAAAAAGCCTAATATTAGTGTTTTTTTTCTGACATCTTCAATAATACATGACAGGTAATATATACCATCACGTCACCCCTACAAGTGTTTACGTGTTATATTGAACACGTAAACACTTGACCTAACATGAGATTCCACTCCCACCAATGGAGCTGAATATAATAGTAAATTACCGCTAACATCACAATAAATCACACAATAATATAAAAGTAATACAACTTATATCATGTACTGACCTTTTTAATGATGTTCTTCGCCTCCTTGCTGGAAGCGTTGAATAGTCCTCGATGGTATTTGGACCTGCTGGTAATCATGATGTTCAAAATGATGCCAAATGCATACCAGTCTACCCCAGCATTGTACTTCTCCGCAGCCAGCATCTCAGGAGCCATGAAGCCTGGTGTCCCAGCGTATTCGGTGGCTGTCCGGTCTCCATAGATGTTCTCAAGTGCCAGACCGAAGTCGGCAATCTTTATATGGCCCGTCGCAGCCACCAAGATGTTAGAAGGCTTGAGATCTCTGTGAAGAAGACAAATGGATTCTTATCAGTGTCCGCTGTATAATTCTCAGTATTGCTGTGTATAGTTATAGGCATCACTGGTGGTGGAGGATTAGATGTATTTCTAGTTACCGGTGGATGATGCCCTTAGAATGCAGGTGTTGAATTCCACACACAAGTTCTGCGGCGTAGAATCTGGCCGAAAGAAAAGAGGAGAAAATAGTTTTTAGTGAATCAGAAACTCAGAAATATATATTGCCCAAAAGACTAGACAGGCAGGACTTATCAGGATTTTATATTTCTGGTTATTATATACAAGTATTTATATTATTATAATGGTCTAGAAGGGCAGTCGCACATATCGTATTGATTATAAGGCACCTGGACCTGCTCATCCTAAGTATAGGACATCAATGTTAAAGTAGTGGATAACCTCTTTAAGTTCCTTCTTGCCTATAGGGATACACAATTGCTACTATTACAATGTATATTCATATGGTGTTAAAGGATTATCCAGGATCAGAAAAACATGGTGTCTTTCTTTAAAAAATAACGCCACATGACTAATGTGAATGAGGATGAACTGCGATGCCTCACACAACCTGTGGACAGGTGCGGTGCTATTTTTGGAAATAAAAATTAGAGCTGTATTTTTCTAAGTGTTTCCCTAATAACATCCCTGTGAATGGGAGATATGAATTTACGTGAACGTTAGGGCTAACAATCGAATCAATCTAGTCAGTCTCATTTAGAAAATACATAGCTGTATGGCTTAGACTGTGAATACTGTACCGTGCACTGGGGATGTCAAGACACCCCTTCCTCATCAGGAGATGGTGGAATTCGCCACAGGTGACATACTCCATCCCAAGAAGCACAAGCTCCTGTCAGACAAGACGTAGAAATCAGTCGTATGATAAAGTCATTGTAGCAGTCATACATTTACTAACACTCAATAATCAGTGATTTCTTCTGCGATTTCTTCTGTGATTAATCTCTGTTCCACTTACTCGTGGAGATATAGTTGCATAATAATAGCAGTAATGATACTTTCTTCTTTTACTATGTGTTTATTAGTTATTCTAAGTATATACATATAGAAGATATATCTACATATGTAGAATGTGAAGTGCTAAATGTACAGCATTACTTTTCACTGTAATGTTGCCTTCTGCATTTCTCACCATTATGAAGTACTCATTAAGAATGACATCCATAGGGGTGGACAAATGACTTCAGATATTGGGAGCCAGTTGAACCACTCCAAGACTTTCCATAGACTTCAATAGAGAAACCCCAAAAGTTAACCGTCAGCATCATATTTCTAGGCACATTGCCTGGTTCCCAGGGTTTGTCCAGTGTTCCCACAGTAGGTGACAGCTACACATACAAGGAGCAGGACATGAAAATGTTTCCAATGCTGAAATGTTAACAAACACCAGATATAAACGTGGACATATCCTGTGCATATAGATGAGTGCACTTTATTCTTTATCCAATATTAATGAACAGGTCACAATTTTACCTTGGTCTGAAAGGCGAATGTGCCATGAAGAAGGAAGGGGCTGCCAGATGCAAGTTGTAACACACGCCGCTCCACCAACGCGCGCTCCTCTCCTTCAGCTAGCAGGTTCCTCTTTGTGATGACTTTTACAGCAAATTGCTGGCGGGTATATCTATCTTCCGCCAGCACCACCTAGAAAAAAATGGTCATTAGTTGATGATCTTCATTAAAGGTGTTGTCTGGCCTTGGGGTACAAGTCTGCAGACACTTTATGTGAGTGTAGACTCATGAGGATTCTCCAGTGATGGGAGCAGATGGTCATTTATCCGGCCTCACTCAATTCCCTTGTATTGAGCGAGCCTGTGTAAGGGGGTGTTGACTGGACCGTCACATTCATACCCCTGAAGACACCAATCGTGTTGTATTGTAGTGTAAACGATGTCCTGCAGTTTTCAGTATATATGGTGTAATTACATAGTTACAGTATGTCATATTATGTGAATTGTAATATAGAGTGTGATATGGTCATATGTATAATGTATAGTGTACAGCATAGGATTGCGCAAGATAAGACATAGTTTAGGACTTAGGAGTTGACATAGGTAGGATGAGAATAGTGTAAGAAAGTGTTCATGTTTAGGACTAGCTCATAGTGGGAGGGAAAAGTGCCAGTTAAAGGAGACTGCTTCCTGTTTGTAGAGCGTTCGTGAGTGATATAAGATCAAATTCAAGGGCAGTTGGGGCTGATATCAAGAGTGAGTACATATTGTTCTGGGTGATATGAGGCCTTACAAAAATTCACTGCAGACATTCCTGCAATGTCCGGAGATCAGGGCTCGATTCAGGTGCTATGGCAAGCACCTCACCCCTTTACATACAGAGGAAGATGGACGTGCAATTGTGTATGGGAAATGTAACAGATCTCGGGTGTATTGTGGAACTCAACTGGGAAATCCTGGGGCTGACAGGATCAGTGAACGTAGGGATAGTCCAGTTAGAACGTAAATAAATGCTGAAAATGTTCTGTACTATGGAAATAAGAAATGGAGAATGTTGTGCCCGATACTGTGTATTACAATCTGATGCAATTGAACTGTCGAGTAAACTTCTGTGTGTTGAAACGAACTGAGTGTTCCCTAATCTATGTGCGGCAGCTCCTTAAGTTGAAGACCTGGAGACAGCTGGGGCCTGTGGCCTACAAGTGAGTGTAACGCACCCTACACGCAACAGCACATTTGAACTGGCACAC